>NW_025959232.1:0-32576 GCF_023159225.1 Perognathus longimembris pacificus | reverse complement strand
GGCTTTTCATTAACATGTTACACAATCTTGTGCAAATCATTTCCACATATGGCTTTTTACAAACTGGTCATATCATTGTAAGTAAGAGCTGGGCAATAACGACTTAGCATCTTAGTCAATTCTCTACCTAGTATAAATTCTAAACAGTCCCAGATTTTGGATTTTTTTTTGGGGGGGGGGGGGCAAATGAGGCAGACTTGCCCTGTATCCTCATGGAGTTTCTAGTTCCATGAAGATGACACCAAATGTTAATTTGAAAAGGACTTTCCATGTGGGATAAGCAAAATCAAGAGGAGTACATTTTGGAGCATATAACCTAAATCTATGAAATTTTTACAATATGGGAAGTTGTTTAAATGGTTTGGTGATAGAGAAAGAAAAATATACTTATGTTTCAGAAATTCATAATAGAAGAAAATATGGCTCCTGAGAAAATCTGTAGGAATGGATACAAAGTTTGTTGGTTGCCTTTTGAATTTCTAAGAATTGATGGATAGGTAGATAAAGGTACACTGGTAGCTGATCTGCTGATATTTCATATGAAAGAAACATGATATTTTTTTTCTTGGTCATGGGGCTTGAATTTTGGGCCTGGGCTCTGTCCCTGAGCTCTTCAGCTCTACTACCTGAGCCACTTTCTAAACATGATTTTTAATATAGAATGGACAGCCTGTTCTATATGATGGTAGTCTACTCTATTCTATGAATAGTGAGAATAAAGTTGAGAACTTCTTGTGTGGAGTGTTTAACAGCTACAGGTAAAAAGTGAGACTAGAAGCCATCTGGTGGTGGCTCACAGTTATAATTCTAGCTTCTTAGGAGATTGCAATCTGAAGGTTGGGATTCAAAGCCAGCCTAGGCAGGAACTTCGATGAGTCTCTCACCTTCATAATGACCAAAAAGCCAAAGTAGAGCTGTGGCTCAAGTGATAGAAAGCAAGCCTTGAGCGAAAAAGTTAAGGGGCAATGCCCAGGCCCTGAGTTCAAGCCCTAGTATGAGCATACACAGAAAGTAGATACTTCTTAAGGTATCCTCTATACTTATGAAATGAATATTTACAAACTGGGAGTAAATACCAACAAGCGCAAGTACCCCTCATTCCCAAGTGGGAGCAGTACAGATCCTGGTGATGGATTGAGGACGCCCCAGTATGGTGATGGAGGTAAATGTTCATGCTTGCTTTGAGATAGAGCACTCTTCCCCCTGGTGTCAGAGCCTTTGTGTTCCTTGGCTAATCCAGTTGACTTGAGCATATAAAACTCCATGTCTTGCTGTATACATTTTCAATGATACAGAGAACAGAAACAGTTTTACCTTAAGCAACTTGAATAAGCAACTTGAGATGGTGAATGTTATGGAAATGAAAATGGCAGATATTCTCCACTTCCTGTGACACAGAACAGGGCACAGTGATGAGGGTGCCCCCACGAATATCCCCAGTAAGTCCTTTCTCAGGCCTACTGAATCCAAAAGGCTGGACATGACATGCTCAGTGACTTTTCTGCTGAGAGTGGACAAGGACAAGTTGCCTTTTGAAGGAGTGTTCTTGTTTCTTCTCTTTTGTCTGCCTTGTTTACAAATGAAGAAGCTAATTCTTCCAATTCTTGCTCTGTGATGCTTGGCTTGGAACTTGAGGCCTTTTCCTTGCTTCATTTAAACCACTCCTCCAGTCTTTTTTTTTTTTTTTTTTTTGGCTTTTGAGTTATCTTTGGATAGTCTTTTGGGCTGGCCAGCCCTCCCCTTCCTCTATCTCTTCCACCTTTCTCCTTTTCCTCTGCCCTTTTTCACCCTTCTTCCCCTTTAACTCCTCCTCCCCTCCTCCCCTGCTTTTCATTTGATCAGGTGGACTCAAGACTGTGATCCTCCCTACCTCTGTTCCCCAGTATCTGGGAAACAGAAGTGTGCCACGATGTCCGGCTTCCTTTCCCTTTCTCACTGTAGTAATTCCCTCGGTAATTATGTAAAAGGATACCAATACTACATGGAGTTTCAATTCACTGTGGCTTATTCGATGTGTAGGAGCAAGAATTCTTTCAAGGCCACAGTCTGCTCTGCTTCTGATTGCTTTGTAAGGGTGTAAAATCAACTCTGTGACATGACCCAAATGGAAGCCATCCAAGACCTATCATGAAAAACTGGGTGCCCTCCTTACCACGTTAGAGACTTTCTGGGGTGGTTTGGTGGAAGTGGAGAATGTGAAAACTGTGTATGGATGACTCTGAGCTGCAGGCTGAAACCAGAAACCCAGGATATGACTGGCTACACCTAGATGCATTGCTACCTAACCTGGCTTGCCAAGATGGGTGAAGATTGTGGGGTGGTTTAAAGTGCCATGGAATTTCACAATGCCCCCCATCCCTCCCCAATTTGTGTTAACAATGGTGATTCTTACGTGGAGATAGGAGGAACTGAGCTAAATAGGAGTTCAGTGCTCCACCAGTTTCTTCCCAATTGAATTGCGAGCTATCCCTTGTCTTCTTTGGTGATGGACAAAATCAGTAGAGAAAGCAAATAGTTTCTCCAACCCATCAGCTCTAAGATACCTGAAATGCAGTCAATGTTGCACTTGTGTATAGTAGATAGAGCCACAGCCATGAACTTTGGGCTAGTATTACAACAGCTAGAATAAGTGGAATTAATACTGTCATTCAACTTTCTGTGGAACTTCTTCCCCCTCAAAATTTGGAATTTCTATGAGTACAGTATAATTTGGAATTGCGATGACACTTCTGATGTCATTGCATCCAGAGATGTCACTGCCTCTTCAGTTGAAGGCCTTATTCTCTTCATGAATGGTAGTTGAAATGTATTCATTTCCCTACATAATGTGTTCCTTACATTGATCACTAGATTCATGCAGTTTTTGTTATAAGGGCATACTTATAGGCTTTGACACCTAGAATGTAAAAAAGAAAATTATAATTTCAATTTATAGGCCTTCTCTTCTTCATTATGGACATGAAACTTTAATTCTTGTATTTAAAATATATTCACACGTTTTAAAATACAATGATCATATTTACTCTAATTGAGTAAATTGTAGCAAGCTCTAGCTTGTACATTATGGTATAACTGGGAGTCAGAATATATGTCTAGATAGACTTCTTTGTTATCGGTTCCTCTCGCCTCTTCTTCCACTTTTCTCACCTCTTTTCCTCCTCTTCCTTCTCCCTTTTCTTCCCAAAGAGCTCAGTGTTCTTCACTGAAAGTGAGGAACCTATTCCTTAATCTGTTAGCACTAGGAAGTTGGGGAAATGCACAATGTAACCCACTGTGATATCATACATCACAAACATCAACATCTCTCACCACATCCGTCTGCCTTAAAGTCTGAGATTTTTTTAAGCCTTTAAGTCATCTCAGTTTTTGACATGTTTCTGTGCATTTTTTTCATTTTTCTTTGTGCTTTTTTACTTTTTGGTGCCAGCACCAGGGCTTGTACTCAGGTCCTGAGTGCTAGCCTTTGCACTCAAGGATAGTGGTCTACCACTTGAACCACAGCTCTGTTTCCTGATTTTTTAGTGATTAATTGTAGATAAGAGACTTTCTGGTGCATGCTTTCTTTGAACCTTGATTCTCAGAAATCATTCTCTTGAGGATTACAGACATGAGCCACTGGCACCTTGCTCCTTTGAGCTTTTATTCTTCACACATACACACATAGAGTCTTGTCAACAAGTTGCTGCTGCTATTAACTTTTTAATATAGTTATTGTTAACACTAGAGATTTGTTGAGCAGTTAATGTTTAGCTGGCCAAATAGTATCTGCAACATAACTTTCCCCCCAAATTACAATGTCCCTTAGTATCTGAAGTGGGTTGGCTCTACAACCCATGTGGCTAATGAAGTTCTTTTGATATAAAACAGTATAATATTTGCATATAAACTACAAACATCCTTCATATACTTTGTCTTCTCTAGATTGCTTACAGTAAGTAATATAATTGAAATAATGTGTAACTAGATTTTATACCATATTATAGGGCATTATGACAAGCAAACAGTGTGAATGTGTTTTAGTACAGATGCACTGCTTTTCCCTTAAAGATGTACAATCTGTAATTGGTTGAATTTGCATATGCAGAGTATTTATTTGTGCATTATTTATAGAAACTATGCTGTAAGAAAGTTGGTCTTTGGTAAAATGATGATGGTTCTATGTTGAAACTGAAATGGACACCATGAGGAGACTGTGAGTTTTGTGTCTGCATTTAAATGATAGGCAAGATCTTGAGAAATTACTAATATTGTAGCCAATATTGACTGAGAAATCCAATGCATTTCACAGAGAGAGTGTAAATCTGGCCACATTGTAACAAGTACAACACAAGGAAAATTGAAAGACTGTCTTGTTCCCATTGAAATGAATGTCCACTGTCATCATGTGTTTGAGCAGGGAGTTGTGGATAGCTCTTTGGCCAAGCAAAGCACATTTTATACGTGTCTGGTAGGACATGCAATAGAATGACACAGCAGCTCTACAAGCTATTGAGCTTTGGTGAGTGATTGTTTTCCCTTCCATATATCGTTTCAAACTATGGGCTTCAAGGAAGTCTGGAACATAAAAATGACTTTTTGTTTTGACAGACCTGGGGCTTGAACTCAGGGCTTGGGCACTGAGTTTCTTTTGCTCAAGGGTGGCAACTCAGCTCTACTCTGAACTATCTGGTGGTTGGAGCTAAGTGTCTTGTGGACTTTTCCTGCCCAGGCTTGCTTTGAACTGTGATCCTCAGATCTCATTTCTGAGTAGCTAGGATTGTAGGCATAGGCCACCAGTACCTGACTTCCTGACTTTTTCTCCTCTGTCCTTTGTCCTCCTCCTCAGGCCCCCTTCCTTCCTTCCTCCTCCTTTTTTCATCTTTCTTCTTTTTTCCCCTTTTCTTCATTGCTTTGCTTTCTGAGAGAAGTCAATGATCAGCCAACCATGAAATGGGAAAGTGGACCAAATAAGGCTGGATAATTTATTTGAGCCAAACAGAGGTATTATAATCTATTAAAAATATTTAGCCAAACACACTGTATCTGTGACTTTATCTCCTAACCCTGCAGACTGTCTGGTAGTTGCCCAGGACCTGAGGCAGAAGGCGGACCCGTGTGCCTGAACTTTCCAGTCATGTCTTTGCATCTGGTAGTTTTTAATAAAGAAAAACTCTAACATTGTGAAATTACATCAGTGAAGAAACCATAGCTTTTTATGTTCTTATATATGCTTTTCTTCTGTGCAACTTTATTCAATGCCCTAAATTTCAGCTAATTTTGAGTTATTTTCTTGAATATTGAGATAAGTCTGGAAATCAGGCTAGGAATAAATGAAGTGCTGGTGTGGTAATAAAATTTATGTTACCATTTTATGAATATGAAAATGTCTAATTTTTGGAACACAAGGTATCTTTGGATTAAGAAGTCTAGGACATTTTATTCTTTTACACCTTTTTTTAAAGCAGGAAAACCTTTGCTTCTACCATCAGTCTTGAAGCAGAAATCCCAGAAAAAAGAATTGTATAATCAGTCACAAAGAATTACTACACGCATCATGTATCCCTTCCTCATCATTTCCCATTTCTTAGGAGTCTCCACATTGTTTAATTGTAATCATGTGCAACTAGCATTTTAAAGCTTCACACTGCTTTCACATTTATGGGATATGATGAGAAGATTAAGAATGGTTGAAACAAGAATAAATACAGGAAACTTAAGAGTAGATGTAGAAATGCGACTCCACCAGGCTTTCATGGAGCACACATTACCTCAGTGGGCTTCATGTTGTGGCCATCCATATATAGAAGAACAAACTAGAAGGTGCACTCTCCCAACCCTCATTCTAGTCAGGCCCCTCTCCTGTACTCTGCTTTGCAATTCTGTAGCAGGAATCTAAACTCTGGTTTCCTTCCATTGCAATGGTGTTGTTTGACCTGACTTTCCCTCAGCATGGAACTTACGCATATGGGACTCAGGTGGCAGGGCCCTGCCTTTCCAGGGCCTGCACTTAGTATTCAATCTATTGTGGAGCAGAGGGATGTTCATGACCCATAGCAAAACTCCTCCCACGTCCCATAAAGTGACATGTTGTTTCTATTAAGGGATCATTTCTTAAGTGAAATCATTACCAGTCATGATGGCATGGAAGTATACAGAGGCCAAGTGATATGTGTTACTTTAATTACCGAAGAAGTATCTATAACGATTCCATAATGTTCAAAGAAGAATTTTAAGACTGAAACATTGGTTTTTTTGTTTGTTTAGTTCAGAAGTAATTGAAATGGAATATGTAAATAGAGTCAAAGTGGACTTTTCCAAGTGAGAAAGAGAAGTCAATTGCACTTCGAAAGAAACTATATGACTATAGCCAGAAAGACATCGCCAATTAACAAATATTTATTTTCCTTTGCTATTCTCTGCTATTTATCCTGTTACATAGTAGTGGAATGAAGTAGGAAGAGAGTGATGTAGAGTGTATAGTTTTCCATTGCAACACAAACTGTATCTGTCTATCTATCTATCTATCTATCTATCTATCTATCTATCTATCTATCTATCTATCTATCTATCTATCTATCTACCTACCTACCTACCTATATTTTTGCTGTTACCGGGGTTGAACTCAGGCTTGGACACAGTCCCTGAGCTTTTTTTGCTTAAGGCTAGCAGTCTGTCACTTGAGCAATAGCTCCACTTCCAGCTTTTTGGTGGTTAATTGAAGAGAAGAGTCTCACAGAGTTTTCCTGTCCAGGCTGGGTTAGAACCTCGATCCTCAGATCTCAGCCTCCTGAATAGCTAGGATTACTGGCTACAGCCACTGGCTTCCAGCTTAATTTCCCTACAGTCTTAAACTATATAGGAATCAACTCTTTGGTAAGCTTTTTCCATTTTTATGTTTATATTACTAATGATTATTTTGTCTCTATTTTGCTATCTTATGATTATTTAATTAGAAGACAATTGTTTATTTTTTATTTGATTAGTTATTTAAAGGACGGGTCTTTGGGGCTTTATATCATAGGATCCAAAGGTAGCACTAATGTCTGTGAACCTTAAAATTATACTACCACTTTTTGATGAACAAAGCTCATTAGAAACTGGAGCTATTCTCACTTCCTCATCAGAGAAATCTCTTTGTAAGTCTTTAGCCCACTTGTTGAGGGGGCTGTTGGTTCTTTGCGGTTTGTTTTGGAGGAATTTAATTTTTTGTAGTTCTGCATATATTTTAGATATGAGGTCTTTGTTCATTGTATGGCTGATAAAGATCTTTTCCCAATCTGTAGGCTTTCCATTCATCTTGTGAGCTATGTCCTTTGCCCTGCAGAAGCTCAGCAGTTTGATGCAGTCCCATTTGCTCATCCTTTCTTTGATTTGTAGCATTTATGGCTCTTTGTTAAGGAAGGGTCTGTCCTGTGCCAAGGAGCCCAAGTGTTTCTCCTACTTCTTTTAGTGCTTTCAAGGTATCTGTTATAATTTCAAGATCTTTGATCCATGTGGAATTGATTTTGGTTCAGGATGATATATAAGGATCTAGTTTTGCTTTGTTGTGGGTGATGAACCAGTTTTGCCATCACCATTTTTAAAGGGGCTATCTTTCTTCCATCGTATTTTTTAGCTCCTCTATCAAAGATTAAGTGGGCATAGTTCTGTGTGTTCACTGCTGGATCTTCAATTCTGTTCCATTGGTCTTCAGGCCTGTTCCATTGCCAATACCAAGCTGTTTTTATAGCTATAGCTTTATAATACAGCTTGAAGTTTAGTATTGTAATTCCTCCGGCACTGTTCCTTCTGCTTAGGATTGTTTTTGCTAGTCGGGGTCATTTATTTTTCCATATAAATTTCTGGATTGCTTCCTCAATTTCATTAAAAAATGGTCGTTGGGATATTAGTGGGTATTGCATGGAATTTGTAGATAGCTTTTGGCAATATTGCCATTTTGACTATATTAATCTCCCCAATCCAGGAGCATGGGCGGTTTTTCCATTTCCTTAGTTCTTTTTTTTTTTCAAATTTTTATTATTAAACTGATGTACAGAAAGGTTAAAGTTTCATACTTTAGGCAATGGATACATTTCTTGTACAGTTTCTTACCTTGTCCCTCATACCCCCCTCCTTCCTCCCCTTTCCCTTCCCCCGCCCTCGGAGATGTTCAGCTTCACTTACACCAAACAGTTTTGCAGGTATTGCTCTCGTAGTTGTTTGTCTTTTTTTACCCTGTGTCTCTCAAATTTGGTATTCCCTTTCAATTTCCTATTTCCAATACAGTATACACGGTTTCCAATATACGCAGATAAGATTACAGAGATAGTGTAGGTACAACCACAGGAAGGTGATACAAGAACATCATCATAATAGAAGCTACAGACACATAGGACGTTGAAAGTAGTTACAACTGTTTCCATAACATGGAGTTCATTTCACTTAGCATCATCTTATGTGTTTTTTGGTTTTTTTTTTTTTTTTTTTTGCCAGTCCTGGGGCTTGGACTCAGGTCCTGAGCACGGTCCCTGGCTTCTTCCCGCTCAAGGCTAGCACTCTGCCACTTGAGCCACAGCGCCCGCTTCTGGCCGTTTTCTGTATATGTGGTGCTGGGGAATTGAACCTAGGGGCCTCGTGTATCCGAGGCAGGCACTCTTGCCACTAGGCTATATCCCCAGCCCCATCTTATGTGTTTATAAGGGTATAGCTATTGGGCCTTGTGATGCTCTGCTATGACTGCCTAAATCTGTACTAATTAGCCTTAATTTTGTTTTTTATGCTTTTAAAGTTCTAATCATAGAGGTCTTTCACTTCGTTGGTTAAGGTTATTTCTAGGTATTTCATGATGGCATGGAAGTATACAGAGGCCAAGTGATATGTGTTACTTTAATTACCGAAGAAGTAACTATTACAATTCCATAATGGTTCAAAGAAGAATTTTAAGACTGAACCATTGGTTTTTTTGTTTGTTTAGTTCAGAAGAAATTGAAATGGAATATGTAAATAGAGTCAAAGTGGACTTTTCAAGTGAGAAAGAGAAGCCAATTGCACTTCGAAAGAAACTATATGACTATAGCAAGAAAGACATCACCAATTAACAAATATTTATTTTCCTTTGCTATTCTCTGCTATTTATCCTGTTACATAGTAGTGGAATGAATTAGGAAGAGAGTGATGTAGAGTACATGGTTTTCCATTGCAACACAAACTCTATCTATGTATCTATCTATGTATCTATGTATCTATCTATCTACCTACCTACCTACCTACCTACCTACCTACCTATATTTTTGCTGTTCCCGGGGTTTGAACTCAGGCTTGGACACAGTCCGTGGGCTTTTTTTACTTAAGGCTAGCACTCTGTCACTTGAGCAGTAGCTCCACTTCCAGCTTTTTGGTGGTTAATTGAAGAGAAGAGTCTCACAGATTTTTCCTGCCCAGGCTGGCTTAGAACCTTGATCCTCAGATCTCAGCCTCCTGAATAGCTAGGATTACTGACTACAGCCACTGGCTTCCAGCTTACTTTCCCTATAGTCAAACTATATAGGAATCAACTCTTTGGTAAGCTTTTTTTCATTTTTATGTTTATATTAGTAATGATTATTTTGTCTCTATTTTCCTATCTTATAATGATTTAATTATAAGACAATTGTTTATTTATATTTCATTAGTTATTTAAAGGACAGGTCTTTGGGGCTTTATATCATAGGATCCAAAGATACAGCACTAATGTCTGTGAACCTTAAAATTATACTACCACTTTTTTGATGAACAAAGCTCATTAGAACTGGAGCCTGTGGCTCAGGCCTGTAATCCCAGATCCTCATGAGATTGAGGATTGTGCTTTGAAACCCGCCTGGGCAGGGAAGTCCATGACATCCATCCTCCATGAACCACCAAAGTACCAGAAATGCACTATTTCTCATGGGGTAGCATGCCAGCATGGAGTGACAAAGCTAAGGGACATAGCCCAGTCTCTGAGTTCAATTTTCAGTGCTGGCTCAAAAACCAAAACCCCACCAAAACACAAATGACCTGAAAGACTCTAGTCCCTGTGCGTAGGAACTAATAATTTGTCCTACAACTGTGAAGGGAAGAGCTTCTGAGTTCTTACAAAAACTATCTTTAAGTATTTGTGCAAAGGAGATGCCATTTGACAAAGCAGTTTATGAATATGGCCCATCTTAACCCACCTCACCCCTTTCAACATTCTTGCCCCTCCTTCCTCTGCCCAGCCCTTCCGTTTTCTTACTTTTGTAGTATGTACAACGAATTCTTGACTACATTTCCCCCCTTCCCCTTCATTTGTCTCCCACTCTCCCCTTGCCCCACTTGATGAGCTGCTGTTTTTCACCCTTATGCTTTGGGAAGTAATGATAAGCACCACCCTCCTCCCCCAGTACTTCCTCAGAACTTTCTAGATTCCTAAGAGTGGTCATTGTAAATGTCTAACACAAGAATAAATAGGATAGCAAGATATGAGAGGGTTAAAGACATGCTTTAATCATAATCTTTGTGATTCGAATAAAGAAATATTGTTGAATAAAAACACTGCACATTCCTGTTGGATATTTCTCACAGAGTGAACACAGTGTTGTCCCAACTGTTTTATTATATTTAAGTTTTTGGCTCATCACTGGTATTTGTTTCATAATCTAACAAAAAGATCACATGTCTCTTGCTAGCAAAAGCTGCAGAGGAGGAATGCTTATTCTATGTGTAGAGAGAGAAGGAAGGCTGGAGAGATGTTTGTGCTTGTGGAGAAGCTTTTTTTTTTTAATAAACGCAGGCCATGTTTGCCACCTCCTGAATTTGCGCTACTCTTTTCGCTGTCGTAGCTTTGACTTAGTTTGTTTTATGTTCTCGTTTGGTTAGTTCCTGAACATCCCATCTAATTTCCATCTTCTTCATTTTTGTGTTGCAGCTTCTGACAACTGTCTTGAGTCCACACTTCTCTAGATTTTTTATACCTAGCAACCATTTGGCTTCTACTTTTCCTGATCTCTCTCTTCCTCTCTCACTACCTGTGCCTAATGTTGAGGTTATAGTATCCAAAATAGATCAGGCCTCAGCCACCTTGGTGTGTTCATGCTATCTGTCCCTACCTGCCGCAGTGTCTGTACCTTTTGGCTGGTTTCAATCAGATTATGGCCAGAGAATGGCTGAAGTAAAAAAACAGGAAGGAAGAAAGGAATGTATGGTGATTAGCAGTTCTTTGAGGGAAATGTTTACCTTTATTCACAAACAGTGTATGTGTTGGTAGTTTTCCTATTGCCAGAGAAAGAGAGTGTTGATTCTAAATGTTAGTTTTTAACATGAGAATCTTAAGCATTATATGTTATAACTCTCAGAAATGTTAGGTGTTTCAGAATCATTAAAAAATATTTATTGTCTTTTTTCTCCTTTATTGTCAAAGTGAAGTACAGAGGGGTTACAGTTTCATATATAATGCAGTGAGTACATTTCGTGACAAATATGTTAGCTCCTCCTCCCCTCCACATGCCTACCTCTTCCTCCTGCTTCCCCTTCCACCCACGAGTTGTACAGTTCGTTTACACCAAATGGTTTTGTGAGTATGTGTTTGGAGTTGTTTGTCTTTTTATCCTTTGTCTATTGATTTTGATATTCACTTTCTCTTCCCTAGCTCTAATACACGTATATACAGTATCCAGGTACTCAGATGAGATACAGTGATAGTGGCGGTAAAACCACAGGAAGGGAATAGGAGAGAAAATAAAAAGGGTATGGATTCATATCGCATGTTGAAAATAATTACAATAATGATATACCACTTGTTTCCATAACATGGAGCTCATTTCACTTAGCATCATCTTAAGTGTCAATAAGGGCATAGCTATTGGGCTATTATGACTTCGGCTTTGACTAGCCTAACATGTACTAATCATTCCAAAAAAATTTACTAAGTGAAGTGAGCCAGACCTAAAGAAACATAGACTGTATGGTTTTCCTCATAGGAAAAACATTTTTTTTCTTATTTATTGTCAAAGTGATGTACAGAGAGGTTACAGTTGCATATGTTAGGCATTGGATACATTTCTTATAATGTTTGTTACCTCCTCCCTCATTTACCCTCCCCTCCCCGGCCCCTCTCTCACCAAGAGTTGTTCACTTGGCTTACACCAAACAGTTTTGAAAGCATTGCCTTTGTAGTCGTTTGTCTTTTTATCCTGTGTCTCTCGGTTTTGGTATTCCCTTTCACTTTTCTAATTCGAATACCAGTATATACAGTTTCCAAAGTACTCAAATAAGATAAACTGATAGTGCAGGTACAACTGCAGGAAAGGGATACAAGAGCATCATCAACATTAGAAGCTACAGTTACACATGGCATGTTGAAAGTAATTACAGCAGTGATATAACAGTTGATTTCATAAAATGGAGGTTGTTTCATTTAGCCTTATCTTATGTGTTCATAAGAGTATTGCTATTGGCTATTGTGATCCTCTGCTGTGAGAAGCCTAAACCTGAGCTAACTATTCCCTATGAGGGAGAGCATAGGATCCATGTCTCTTTGGGTCTGGCTCACTTTACTTAGGATAATTTTTTCCTAGTCCTTTCATTTCCTTACAAATGCGGCAATGTCATTCTTTGGATAGAGGTATAAAATTCCATTGTGTATATGTGCCACATTTTCCTGATCCATTCATCTACTGAGCGTTACTGGGAGGGATCCATATTTTAGCTATGCCAAATTGTGCTGTGATGAATATTGTTGTGCTGGTGGCTTTTGTGTGTTCTTCTCTAAGGTCTTTGGGTAGATGCCAAATGTGGAGCTGCTGGATCATAAGGGAACTCTATGTTTACCTTCTGAGAAATCTCCATACAACTTGCCAGAGTGGCTGAACAAGTTTACATTCCCACAACGATGAAGTAGGGTTCCTTTTTGTCCGCATCCCCTCCAACATTTATTATTGTTAGTTTTCTTGATGTAGGTCATTCTTACTGGGGTGAGATGGAATCTCAATGTTGTTTTGATTTGCATTTCTTTTATGGCCAGAGATGTAGAGCACTTTTCATATGTCTCTTGGCCATTCTCATTTCCTCATCAGAGAAGTCTCTTTGTAAGTTTTTAGCCCACTTGTTGAGGGGGCTGTTGGTTCTTTGCGGTTTGTTTGGAGGAATTTAATTTTTTGTAGTTCTGCATATATTTTAGATATGAGGTCTTTGTTCATGGTATGGCTGATAAAGATCTTTTCCCAATCTGTAGGCTTTCCATTCATCTTGTGAGCTATGTCCTTTGCCCTGCAGAAGCTCAGCAATTTGATGCAATCCCATTTGCTCGACCTTTTTTTTGATTTGTAGCATTTATGGCTCTTTGTTAAGGAAGGTCTGTCCTGTGCCAAGGAGCCCAAGTGTTTCTCCTACTTCTTTTAGTGCTTCCAAGGTATGTGTTATAATTTCAAGATCTTTGATTCATGTGGAATTGATTTTGGTGCAGGATGATATATAAGGATCTAGTTTTGCTTTGTTGTGGGTGTTGAACTAGTTTTGCCATCACCATTTGTTAAAGAGGCTATCTTTCTTCCATCGTATTTTTTTAGCTCCTCTATCAAAGATTAAGGGGGCATAGTTCTGTGTGTTCACTGCTGGATCTTCAATTCTGTTCCATTGGCCTTCAGGCCTGTTCCATGCCAATTCCAAGCTGTTTTTACAGCTATAGCTTTATAATACAGCTTGAAGTTTGGTATTGTAATTCCTCCGGCATTGTTCTTCTTCTGCGTAGGATTGTTTTTGCTAGTCGGGGTCATTTATTTTTCCATATAAATTTCTGGATTGCTTCCTCAATTTCATTAAAAAATGGTGTTGGGATATTAGTGGGTATTGCATGGAATTTGTAGATAGCTTTTGGCAATATTGCCATTTTGACTATATTAATCTTCCCAATCCAGGAGCATGGGAGGTTTTTCCATTTCCTTAGTTCTTTTTTTTTTTTTCAAATTTTTATTATCAAAGTGATGTACAGAAAGGTTACAGTTTCATATTTTAGGCACTGGATACATTTCTTGTACAGTTTGTTACCTTGTCCCTCACACCCCCCTCCCTCCTCCCCCTTTCCTTCCCCCCCCCCCAAGGAGATGTTCAGTTCACTTACACCAAACAGATTTGCAAGTATTGCTTTTGAAGTTGTTTGTTTTTTTTTACCCTGTGTCTCTCAAATTTGGTATTCCTTTCAATTCCCTATTTCCAATACCAGTATAAATGGTTTCCAATATACGCAGATAAGATTACAGAGATAGTGTAGGTACAAACACAGGAAAGTGATACAAGAACATCATCAATAATAGAAGCTACAGATACACATAGGACGTTGAAAGTAGTTACAACTGTTTCCATAACATGGAGTTCATTTCACTTATCATCATCTTATATGTTCATAAGGGTATAGCTATTGGGCCTTGTGATGCTCTGCTATGACTTGCCTAAACCTGTACTAATTAGCCTTAATTTTGTTTTTTATGCTTTTAAAGTTCTAATCATAGAGGTCTTTCACTTCTTTGGTTAAGGTTATTTCTAGGTATTTTATGTTTTTGAGACTATTGCAAAGGGAGTTGCTTTCCTGATTTCAGCCTCTGTCTCCGTGTTATTAGCATATAGAAAGGCTGTTGATTTTCGAGGGTCATTTTATATCCTGCAACTTTGCCAAATTTTTGGATCTGCTCTAGTAGCTGGGAGTAGAGTCTATGGTGTTCCTTAGGTATAGGGTCATGTAATCTGCAAAGAGAGAAAGCTTAACTTCATCTTTTCCTATTTGGATCCCCTTTTTGTTTTCTTCTTGCCTAATTGCTCTGGCTAGGAATGTTAAAGAGGAGGGGAGAGAGCAGACATCCCAATCTTGCTCCTGATTTTCAAAGGAATGGCTTTAGCTTTACATCATTTAGAATTATGCTTGCTGTGGGTTTGTCATAAACTGCCTTTATTATATTCAGGAATGTTCCTTGGAATCCCAATTTCTCCAGGATTTTTATCATAAATGGGTACTGGAATTTATCGAATGCCTTTTCTGCATCCAGAGATATAACCATGTGGTTCTTACCTTGCTCTGGTTGATGTGGGTGGATTACATTAATTGACTTGCGTATGTTGAACCAAATTTGCATCCCTGGGATGGATCCAGTTTGAACATGGTGTATGATATTTTTGATGACCTGTCAAAGTCGATTGGACAGAATTTTGTTGAGAATTTTTGCATCTATGTTCATCAGGGAAATCGTTCTATAGTTCTGTTTCGTTGATGAGTCCCTG
Source organism: Perognathus longimembris pacificus (assembly GCF_023159225.1). Lineage (NCBI taxonomy): Eukaryota > Metazoa > Chordata > Mammalia > Rodentia > Heteromyidae > Perognathus > Perognathus longimembris. Next base: position 17,354 of record NW_025959232.1, on the reverse strand, counting down.
CCTGGTTTTGGGATGAGGGCTATACTGGCTTCATAGAATAAGTCTGGTAGTGAACGTTCTCTTTCAATTTCATTGAAGATTTTGAGAAATATTGGTGTGACTTCTGTTTTGAAGGCCTTGTAGAATTCTGCTGTGAATTCCATCTGGACATGGCTTTTCTCTGATGGGAAATCACTTATTGCTGTTTCTATTTCAAGGTTGGGTATGAGTCTGTTTAGAAGGTTTAAATCTTCATGGTTGAGTTTGAAGGTATGGTTTTTTCTAGAAAATTATCCATTTCTTCCAGGTTCTCGAATTTGTTGGCACAAAGGTTTGCAAAATAGTCCCTTATTGTGTTCTGAATTTTTGATTGTTTCTGTGGAGATGTTACCAGTTTTATCTCGGATCTTGTTTATGTGGGTGTGCTGCCATCGTTTTTTGGTCAGGTTTGCTAGGGATTTGTCTATCTTGTTAATATTCTCAAAGAACCAAGTCTTTGTTTTGTTGATTGTTGCGATGTTTTTTTTCTCCCTCTAGTATATTTAATCTGATTTGATTTTAATTATTTGCTTCCATCTATTGACTTGGGGTGTGGCTTCTTGTTCTCTTTTGAGAAGATTAAGATGATTCCGTAAGTTGTTGAGTTGCTGTTTATCCAGATTGTTGGTGTAGGCACTCAGATATAAATTTTGGTCTGAGTACTTCCTTTGCTGTGTCCCAAAGGAGATGGTACTTTGTGCACTCACCTTGGTTGAATGCCATAAACATTTGATTTACTGGTCTAATTTCTTCAATGACCCACTGATGGTTCAGCAGTGTGTTGCTTAGTCTCCATGGATTGTATCATTTTGTGTGGTGGTTGTTTGAGTTGAGCTTTAATTTTAATCCATTGTGGTCTGAGGGAAGGCAGGGAATGATTTTGATACTTCTGAATTTGTACAGATTTTCTTTGTGCCCTAAGGTGTGATATATTTTGGAGAATGTTTCATGGGCTGCTGAAAAGAATGTGTATTCTGGTATTGCCTGATGGAATATTCTGTAGATGTTGGTTAAGTCTAGTTGGTCTATGCAGTTGATTAGTTCTGTGGATTCTTTGGTCAGTTTTTGGCCTGTTGGTCTGTCCAGAGGTGACAGTGGAGTGTCAAAGTCTCCAACAATCAATGTGTTTGGGACTATGAGTGATTTTAGAGTCAGTAGTGTTGGTTTGATGAAGTTGGGTTCTCCTGTATTTGGTGTGTGGATATTTAAGATGGTTATATCCTCCTGTAGGAGAGATCCCTTTATTAGTATGTAGTAACCTTCTTTGTCTCTTCTTACCATTTTTAATTTGAAGTCGATTTTATCTGATGCTAGAATTCCACTCCAGCCTGCATTTGGGGGCCATTTATTGGTAGATTTTATTCCAGCCTTTACCTTTAGAAGAAGTTTGCTTTTGCTAGATAGATGTGTCTCTTGAAGGCAGCAGAAAGACGGATCTTGATTTTTGATCCAAGTAATGGGCCTATGTCGTTTGAATGAAGAATTAAGTCCATGTTGAGAGTTAGGTTTGAGAGATGATCGTTTGTCCGTTCATTGTAGCTATCTTGTTAAAAGCTGTGTGTTCCCACTTCTTGATCTAATATTCTGGTTTTCTATTTAGGGTTCATTTCTATGTCTGTATTGGGATCTTGATTATTTTCCCTGTATAGTACATCTTTGAGGATTTTCTGTAAAGCTGGTTGGTGGAGATACATTGTTTCAGTTTTTCCTTACTTTGGAAGACTTTTATTTGACCTTCAGCTATGAATGAGAGTTTAGCTGGGTACAGCATTCTTGGTTGATATTTATTACTATTTAGGGTTTGACATACCTCATTCCAGGATCTCCTTGCTTTTCATGGTCTCTGCTGAGAAGTCTGGGGTAATTCTGCTTGCTTTTCCTTTATTTGTGATTACTTTCTTCTCCATAACATCTTTAAGGATTCTTTCATTGGACTCTACTGATCCTGTTATGATCACAATGTGTCAGTGGATGTCCTATTCTGATCTGGTCGCTTTGGGGTTCTAAATGCTTCTTGTATCTGTATCGGCCTACCTTCCTGGATAGTTGGGAAGTTCTTGGCTAATATTCTGTTAAATAGGTTGCATATTCCATTAACTTCTTTCTCCTGGTTTTTCTCAATTCCTATTCGCCTTAAATAGTGCTTCATGCTGGTGTCTTGGAGCCCCTGGAGTGATCTGTTTTATCGATTGGATTGGTTTTGTATTTTTGTGTGACATTTCTCCATAGATTCTAGGGAATCTTCAGCTCCTGAGATTTGATCCTCTGCTTCACCTACTTGAGACTGTAGGCTAGTTACTTGATTTTGAATCTCTTTTCCTTCAGACTGGTCTTTCCTGATGATTTCCATGTCCTTGCTAGAAGTATCTCTTAGGTCCTGCATGGACATCTTTTCATTATTAATTTGGTTTTGAGTGCTGTCTCTCAAACCTTTTAGCTGGGTAGTTATCTTTTCATATGACTCTTGAAGTTCATTTATCTTTCTCTTTGTTGAGGCCATGAAATCATCTATTGCTTATGGACGGATTGATGTATGGATGGATTCAAACTTTTCATTTAACATGTTTATCAGTAGACTTTGTAGAGCGTTTTGAGGGTTCTCTTCTATGTCTTTGATTGACTGCTCTGCTTCCTGCTTGTTTTGAGTGGGAGATATGACTCCATTGTTTGCCATCTTCTGTTTCTTCTGCCCATTTGGATTGGGAATGCCTATCTAAGAGCACCTGTGAGCACCGTTTAAGACCCAAAGCATACCTTACAAGCACTGTTGTGTAAATCATAGAAGTTCACAATTATATACAGATAGTTTGTATAACTGTATATAAAATTAGATTTGGTGTTCCTAAAAAATACAATTTTCAAAATAACAACCAATCCTGTATTCAATAGTTAATTATTTACTGTTAAAATACTATGAGCTGGATTTCTCTATAAACCACTTTGATTCACTTGGATTGAACAGGGATATCCTCTATCCAATAACCAGGGATCAATGGAGTCTGGAGGTCCTGAAGGTAAATCTGGAGGATAAGTGAGAGGTAGTGAGGGAATAGAGTAAAATGTATGTGGGGGTGGTGGTGATGGTGGCGGTGGTGGTGGTGGTGATTTGGTTTCATTTCAGTGACGTGGAGATGTGAAGAAGAATAGAATCGGTAGAAAGAACAAGATTAATATGATGAATAATGGAAAGTTAGCAGAAAAGAGTGAAGCTGTTAATCATAGGAAAGTAATTTAAGAGTAAGAGAATGTGAAAAGAGAAACAAAGAAAAATACTGGAAGACAAATGCACAAAACACAAAACAATTAACAACCCAACCCCCGAAAAGGAAATAAAAAAAAGCCGATAAAACAAAAAAAAATAAAAAACAAAATACCAACGACGTCTCAGAAATGAAAAATAGAAAAAAAAAAGTTTAAAAAATGTTTTAAAAAATGGAGTGTTCCTTGTTTGGGTGAGTTTTTCTCCAGTCCTCTGGTTTCCTTGCAATGGTCTGTAGTCTATTTTGCTGCTTGGCTGGTTTGACTTGCTTTCAGTTTTTCAGGGGGTGGATCTGCTCTGACCCTCCTCGCCTGTTAGGGAAATCCTGGGGCTCTGTGGTTCGCACAGCTTTCAGGAAGGGCTTGGGGGTCCTCCTTAGATGGAGATTGTTTAGGAGTAAAGGAAGCAGCGGTTGGTTAGGACAATCAGGTTCTGGGTCTCCCTATAGTTGGAGGCATTCAGTATGGTCTTCCTGGGGTGGAGAATTCTCGGCTTCTATTGCTGAGGTGGATGCAACAGGGGCAGACAAATACTCTTCCGTCCACCTTGTGAATGCTTCTGATGCCATTTGGCAGAGTTGGGCTCAAGATCCACCTGTTAGTGTTCCTACGCAGTATGTGTGTGTGATCATGAACACACTGGAGTCGCAAGTATGCACAATCCCCACGTCTTTCTGCAGAGATGTCCAATGATGCATAGTGGGCTGGGTGGACTTTGACAGCGCACATGGAGGTATGTCATGTGTACTCACGGAGGCAGAGTATCTTGCTGTGGAAGTGAACCCTGGGTTGATGAGAAGGAAGGTCCCGCTGGACAGTTCACAGATGCAACTTGCCGGGTTTACTGTTTTCTGAGGAGATCACCTCTGTTCCTGCTTCTATTCCACACAACCTGAAGCTATCTATTAGGTATTTAAAAATAAATATGACTCTGTGTGTGTGTATTTGTGTATTTGTGTATGAAAGAGAGAGAGAGAGAGTATTGATATACATATAGTACTAGTACTTGAGCTCAGGGCATCTTTCTTTATTTTATGTTTATTGTACATGTGGTGTACAAAGGGGTTACATTTACATACCTAAGGTGATGACTACATTTCTTGTCAAACTTGCTACCTTGTCCCTCATTTTTCTCCAGCTTCCCTCTTCCCATATCCCCCCCGCCCCCCAATTTTCCACTTATTTTACCACATATCTTGTAGTTAATACTGTTGCGTTGGTTCACGTTTTACATTTGTCTATAGATTGGAAAACAAAAAACCAACAACATCTGTTAATAAAAAACAAAAATAAATCTTTAAAAAATGGAGTCTTCTTGTTTGGGTGGGCTTTCTCCAGTCTCTGGTTTCCTTGCTATTGTCTGTAGTCTATTTTGGTGCTTGTGTGGTTTGACCTGCTTTCAGTTGCAGTGGGTGGATCAGCTCAGACCCTCCTCTGTTAGTGAAATCCTGAGCTCTGTGGTTCGCACAGCTTTCACATAGGACTTGGGTGTCCTCTGTAAATGGGGGACGTGAACAGTTTTGGGAGCCCTGGCTCCTCCCATCTGCTGTGAGACTGGTGCCTTTATCACCTGCTTTGGAGAGGCTGTGGCCTCAGCAGGGCGGTTGGTTCTGGCCTGGTTTACCTGTCTGAGAGTTGCTTGCCTAGGGGTGGTTCCTCCCTCATGGGCAGGATGGCCTCCTGAGCATAGCTGGCTATGGAATTCAGCTCCATTTTGGGCTGGGAATTAGGCTTCCTGTGAGATGGGGGCCATTTATCTGTCTCGGGAACTGTTTGTTCTCCCATCTGGTTGTTCCTTGCTGCTGGTAGCTGCTCGCAACTTTCCGTTTTAATTTAGAAATTCTGGCGGGAAGGGCGGGCACCTCTGGCTGAGTTCACCTGAGTTGTGAACTGTGGCCTGGATGAGCTTCCCACCTGGGCAGGGGTGGCTCTTCTGGTGGAGCTGGCCCTCATTGGTCTGTCCCTCTTGCTCTTTTCAAAGGTGGCCCCTTTGTCCTCGCTTTCCCCAAGCCGGGTTTATTTCCAGTCTGGTCTGACCCTATGCCAGTGTCAGAGATGGTGCTCTGCACTGGCAGTGGGGGAAAGGCTACCGATGCTTCTCTGTGGCAAGAGTGAGCATATCTTTTGTGGGGTACTCATGCTTTGTCTGCAATATCAGCCTGTCCATGCTCAGCCTGCGATCCACTTCTGTCTGCCATCATCTGGAGGATTTCACCTTGGTCACTTCTGGGTGGTTTAGGTCCACGAACTGTGAGACGCTGTGCCAGCGCCGGCACTGGCTTGGCAGAGGGATGCGGGCCAGAACTCAAATCTGTGTTTTCAGGCCAGCAAATTCAATTTTTCCTTCCTGGACAGAATCCCTGTACTGTTATAACTTACTTGGGCTGTCTTTCTAGTTGTAAAAGTTTCTGGAGTGGTAAAACTGGAGTGCTGGAGAGAGTTTAACTAGGGCTCTGCTGCTACTCTGCTCAGGGAAAATATTTTTAAATTGCTATGTGCTGGTGGTTCATGCCTAGCTATTTGGAAGACTCAAAAGTGAGGATTGCAATTGGAAGCTAGCCTGGGCAGGAAAGTCACTGAGATACTTGTCTCCAATTGACCACCAAAAGAAAACAAAACATACAGCAGAAAGTGGAGCTTTGTGAGAGTGCTAGCCTTAAGCACAAAAGAACAGGATCATTGGCCAGACCAGAACTGGCACCAAAATCCCAGAGACCTAGTGAAATGTTCATTGTGACTAAGCCTGCCTTATTATTTAGAGCTAGAAATGGGCTGTTAAGGTCTTGGGAAGAACTAACTGGGTATCAAACTAATTAAAGTCTTCAAAATAACTAAAAGTGTATAAAAAAATGTAGTCTATAATCAGTGGTGCCCAATATTAATGGATTTAACCCTATATTATGATGGGTATTTGAGTCATAATTCCCCGTTGGTTTAGTCTTTGCAGCTTCTATAGTAGCAGCCCCCCATTTTGTTTGAGAAATTAATATTTGTCTTTCTTCTATTTCTTATGTAATTTGGTAAATTCTCTGCTGAGAATTATGATACCTTGTAGAAAGCTGTTGACACACCAATTAGGTGGTTTTCCTGAAGCTAAATGACCCCTGTCAGTTGTTAGATCAACTGTGAGAATTTATCCCTTCTGCAGGTGAGCTTTTCCTGGCCATTATTTTTAAGGACCATCACCCGCGCTCATAAAGATGGGTTCAGGTACTGCAGCCATGTTTACTAGTAAATACTTTGGGTGTTGGCTAAGCTCTCCTGGGGCTACAAAAAATCAGAGACCCACTCAGATGGGTCTAAAAGAAACAGTGGTGTCAAGACGCTGGCTAATTCCTCCCTTTAGGTGGCTGTCCATGTGTCCTGTTGGATGTGTAACACATCCTGTGCTTTGACCTAGGAGCCGGTTGCATCCGTAATTCTACAACCAAACATGTTTCCAGATGCTTTCAATGTCCTGCTTGGACAGTTCACAGAGGCTGCTGTGTCGGGTTACTGTTTGTTGAGATCACTTGGGTCCTGCTTCTATTCCACATGGCCTCAAGCTATCTATTGGGTATTTAAAAATAAATATGACTCTCTGTGTGTGTGTGTGTGTGTGTGTGTGTGTGTGTGTGTATGTGTATGAGAGAGAGAAAGTATCCATCTACATATGAGTATTAATTCTTGAGCTCAGGGCATCTTTCTTTATTTTATGTTGATTGTCAAATTGATGTACAGTAGGGTTACATTTACATACCTAAGGTAATGAGTACATTTCTTGTCAAACTTGCTATCTCATCCCTCATTTTTCTCCCACCTTTCCTCCTCCTGTATTTCCCCCTCCCTCCAATTTTACAGTTAGTTTACAACATATCTTGTAGTTATTACTGTTGCATTGGTTCACGTTTTACCATTTGTCTCAACATTTTGAAGTTCCCCTTCCCTTCCCTAATTCAGACAAATATATATATATTACCTAGGGTATCAAAATCAAAAACAGTGACAAGAGGGGCTAAACCATAGGGAAGATAAGCAAAAGGAAAAAGGAATGATTTCATTTAGCACGTTAAAAATAACAACAATGATAAACCAATTGTTTCCGTATCTTAGAGTTTGTTTCACTTCACATCATCTTATGTGATCATAGGTACTTAACTACTGATCTATGGTGTTTTAACAATGGCTTTCAAGGCCCCCTGGCACCCTGCTAACATGGACACATAGCCTGCCTTCCAGTCTGACACTGCCTATTGTGCCACCTGTGCTGACCTCGAACATTCTCACTGTTGTGTGTGTAATCAGAGGCTAGCTACAGTTTTTTCACATTGCATTCTTGAATTCCTCCAATGAGATTTTTCTTAAATAGTCATGCAGTGTAGGGTTTATTGAAATATATAGTCTTGAGTCTTTGGACACATTTGTTGGAGAAGTTCATCTTTTTGTTAGGTTAAACATTTGTTTTCATGTAGTATCCATCATTTGATTCTGGACATCATCGCCATCCATTGTCATCAAAAAGTAGAAATACCTCTTTTTATGACAGTTCTTCAGATGTTTGAAATCGCAGATTGTATTTCCCACTACTTTCAGAATAAATGTTTTTATTTTTAGGATTAATGCCCTTGGATTATTAGGCAGTTGGAGTTTGTTTTTCCTTAGAGTGCTTGCTTGCAATACCAGATCTGAATAAAGCTGCAGTTTGGTCAGAGAAGAAAACTTCAGTTCTGTATATCATACTGCATACTAAGGAAACTCCAGTTGCAGTCATATTCTTTCTTTACTTGTACTTCTGTCCACAGACATAGAGGTCCATGCAGATTTAAACTTCTGATTATTTTCATATATGCCACTAATTCCTGCCTTCTCTACTCGTCATTGTACAAGTTTTAAAGGGAAGGAGCACAATGAAGCTTTTTCTATCATTTAATTGGAGAAAAGAGTCTCATAGACTCCTCTACCTGGGCTGGCTTCCAAATGTGATCCTCAGATCTCAACCTCCTGAGTAGCTAGGATTATTGGCATGAGCCACTGGTGCCAGGCAACTTGTCACATTGTTTTTCCCACCAAATGTCCATCCAATTTGTAGAAAATCAAACTTTGGCTTTGTCAGGATTGATTGCAATCATGATCATTTCCATGATTTCCAACTCTGGGCTTCATAGGACTAGGAAATTTGGTTAAAACTGCCTCGTTCATGCCAATCTTAGGTCCTTTTGACTCTGTGATGATAGTGTGCTAGAAATGAGACTGGAGGGAAGAACTCAGAGGCCCCTTCATCTTCTGCTTTTGTTGCTCTCAATCTGTTTATGAGGGCCTTTAGAAGTGTCTTCTTAGCCACGATGCTTGCATCAAGCATCTTTCCTGAATAGCCATACTTTTAACTATGGTCCTCCAGAGAATGCTCCCTTTTCATGTTAGCAAATGATACAAGAAGAAGGTTTTCAAGGTTCAATAAATTACATGTGCATGAAATCAAACGGATGTAAGCACGTTTATTAGTGAAAATTTGTGAATGGCGAGTCACATTTCACAACAGCAGTGTACCATTTAGGAAACCCAAGAGGTTTAGAAAATTAAAATGTATTCCTTTGGAGCAGAATATATGTACATGTAAGTTCATCAGAAAAATATTTTCCTCTTAAATAATATGGTTAAGAGCAATTAGTTCTAAGGACTGATGTTTTCTACCATGGAAATAGGGAGGGGACATAATTTACAACTTTGCAGGAATTTAGTTGACATTGTCCAGGGTTCGTAAAGTGAATCTAACATGAGGCGTGCTTGCCTAGCAAGCATGAAGCCCTGGGTTCAATTCCTCAGCACCACAGAAACAGAGAAGGACAGAAGTGGTGCTGTGGCTCAAGTTTCAGATTGCTAGCCTTGACCAAAATAAGCCAGGGACAGTGCTCAGGCCCTGAGTCCCAAGTCCAGGACTGACAAAACAAAAACAAACCCAACAACATAAAAAAAAAAACACTCCAAATGGGAAACAGAGGCTGGACAAATCCAGCCCCTGCCTCATGAGACTTCCAGGCTTCATTCAAGGACTGCCATCTAACACCAAGGGACCCTACTGCTAGCCTTCTCCAGGAGGGGCCACATTTCTGCCTTTTATCCCTAATGTCGACGCCCTTTACGAGCAGGAAGCAGCCAGAGAGTCATCGTCCTTTTCTATACCTATTAAAAGGCTGGAATGTCAGGTCCCTCCTGGAGGGCTCCAAGTAGATGCCCCCACCTTATTAAGTGTCCACCCCAGTTACTGGGTAACGAGCAGGCCTGGAGGCAGGTACCTTCCCCTTCCCTGAGGTCACATCCTGGCCCAATCAACCTGGCCCAATCCCCTGCCCTAGATTAGGCAGGGCTGGCTGAGGGTCACCCAGTCTCTCCCTTCTCTCCCTTCTCTTTGGCAATGAATCATCACCACCACAGGCCAGCTGTTCTGTAATAAACTTTTCTCTCCTGCTTTAAAATAAATATCAAAAAAAGGAAAACAGACCTGAGCTCAAGTGGTAGAGCATTGCCTGAAGGACGTCAAAGCTTAGGACAGTGCTCATGTTGAGTTCAAGCACAGGCTCCCCGTCCCTACCCCAATGCTTCTAATTACGAAGATATGTATATATATTTTTCCTTGATTGAAATTTAGTACCTACATAAATTTGACAGTATACATTTTAACCTTCCCAATGATAAATATCATCTTTCTACGGGTGACGGGGGAAGAGGGGGAGACGGGGAGAGGAAATGAGGGAGGTAACAGTACAAGGGGGTATGGGAGGGGGAGGGGGAGGGTATGCTGAATGATGGAGGTAACAAACAGTGCAAGGGGAGGGGAGGGGGGAATGATGTAGGTAACAACCAGTACAAAGGGGAAGGGGAGGGGGTAGGGCAAGGGAGAAAGATGGAAGTACGAAACAGTACAAGGTGGAGGGGGAGGGAAAGGGGGAATGATAGAGGTAACATACTGTACAAGGGGGGAGGAGAGGGGAATGGGAGAGGAATGGGGAGGGGAATGATGGAGGTAACAGTACAAGAGGGAGCGGGAAAAGGAGGGGAATGATTTAGGTAACAAACAGTACAAGGGGGTTGGGAGGGGAGAGGGAGGAGGGAGGTGGAGCGATGGAGGTAACAAACAGTACAATGGGGAGGGGAGCTGAGGAACTATGGAGGAAAAAACTGTACAAGGGGAGAGGAGGTAGGCTGAGGGGAATGATGGAAGTAACAAACAGTACAAGGGGGGAGGATGTTGGGGTCAGCTGTACCTTTAAGGGGCCACAGCTGACCTCAGCCTGTCCCTCTCCTTCCTGTCTTTAACCAGAAGAGAAGGGATTCTGACATCATTTGAGGGACAACTCCTTGGGACCAATCATGGGCCCCTCTCTCGTGCCTGCCTTTGGAGTATATCTGGGAGGTTCCTCATTTGAATAAACAGAAGCCCTAGAGGTTTTCTCCAGGGACCCACACGCCCGTGTCGTTCTTGGCGGCTTTTGGGCACCCTGCGACCACACACCACCGAGGCTACCCGTGGCCATCACTCCCTCGTGAGTGGTAATGGACCACCAGGAAGGGGCGGAAAAGCCCATTCCCCCCCAAGCAAGGGGAATTCGAGAGAGAGACGAGGCTACCTGTGGCCATCGCTCCCACGTAAGAGCGATAAAGGGCCACCCAGGAACAGGCAGACAAGCCCCTTCCCCCCCCCCCCCAAGCTAGGGGAAGTCGAGAGAGAGAGCCCACAGAGGGGAGGGGGGAGGGAGGGGGGAGGGGAGCAATGGAGGTAACAAACAGTACAAAGGGGAGGGGAGCTGTGGAACTATGGAGGTAAAATCTGTACAAGGGGAGAGGTTGGCGGGGTTGGGGGAATGGTGGAGGTAACAAACAGTACAAGGGGGTACTGGGGATGGAGGTGTAGGGAGTATTATAGAGGTAACAAACAGTACAAAAGGGTAGGGGGAGTGGGAGAGGGAGGGGAGGGGGAAAGATGGAGGTAAAAAACAGTAAAAGGGGGTGGGGGAGGGGAAAATGGAGATAATAAACAGCATGAGGATGGAAAGGGAAGGGGGATGGGGAATGATGGAGTTAAGAGTACAAGCGGGCAGGAGGAGGAGGATGGGGAGGGTGCACTGATGGAGGTAACAAACAGTACAAGACATGTACTCAAGGCCTAACGTATGAAACTGTAATCACTCTTTTCATCACTTTGACAGTCAATAAGGGAAAAAAAGAAAAGTGACAATAATAGATGCTGGAGGGTGGGGGGATATGGCCAAAGGGAACTCTTCTACAGTTAGTGGGAATGTAAATTTGTTCAACTATTCTTGAATGCAGTATAAAGGTTCCTCAAGACACTAAACATAGAAATTTCCTATGAAACAGCAATTCCAGTCCTGGGCATTTATCCAATTAACCACAAACCACACTAAGGCTGTCAGCACTGCATGTTCATTGCAGCAGTTTAGCATATCCAAGATATGGGATCACCCAGATGCCCCTCGATTAAATTAATGGATCAATAAAATGTGGCATATATATACAATGGAATGCTATGCTTTCAGCAGAAAGAATGATATTGATCTAATCATAAGGAAATGGAAGTACTTAGTGTGACATTTTCCTAATTTTTTCTAAGGGAAGAGAGCCAGACCCAAAGAAACAAAAACGCTATGTTCTCCCTTATTGGTATGAATTAGTATATGTCTTGGATAGTCATAGCAGATGATCACAATAGCTCAATAGCTATATACAGATGATTATATAAGATGATGCTAGGAGAAATGGTTCCAAAATATGGAAATAGGTGGTTTATCATTATGTTGTTAGTTTCACCCTACTTTGTGATTTTTTTTATTTTTTCATCTGTTCTTTTTCACTATGACTTAGCCCCTGTTGTCACTGCTGATTCTGGTACCATGGTAATTTTATATATGTCTTTCTGAATTATGGAAGGGAAGAGGAGCATCAAAATGGTGAGATAAAGGATAAAATGCGAACCAATGCAACAGCAATATTTACAAGAAAATATGTTGGAAATTAACTGTACAAATTGAGGTGGGGTAATTGGAAAGGAGGAAGGTAGGAAATAAATGAGCAAGGGGTAACAAGTTGGACAAGATATGTATTCACTATCTATGGTATGTAACTGTACCCTATATGTACTTCACCTTGACAGTAATAAAAAAAAATACAAAAATTAATCAAAGTGAGCGAGACCAAAAGAAACATATGTTGTATGGTCTCTGTCCTTTACAGTCATTAGAATGGGCCTAGGAATCTACAGGGAAACACAGTGGATGGTAAAAGACAAATCATACCACTTATACATGATATATTATACAGGACTCTAGCCATTCAAACAGTGAGACCAAAGAAGGATATTCTTAGGAGAGGATCACAATAGCTCAATAGCTATGTGCACATGATAATACAAAAGGATGTTTATTGAAGTGAACTTCAAGAAATGGAAAGGAGATTTTTTTATTTGAGTTTTTATGATTTTTCCCCTTTAATTGTTTTTGGTGATTTCTGTGCTTTTTGCCTTGAATGTAAGTTTATCTGTGTTGGGAGAGTAAAGGGAAGTACAGAAATGGTGGAACAAAATGTGAACAAATGTACCAGGGATACTCATCAGATACTGTGTTGAAAATTAATCTGTATAACTTGGGGATGGTTTGAGGCAGGGGGAGGGGAATGGGGGAGTAAATGAAGGAAGAGGTCACATTGTTCAAAAAGAAATGTACTCAGTACATGACCTATATAACTATAACCCCTTTGTACATCACCTTTACAATAAAAGTAAATTATAATAATAAAAATAAAAATTGAGAAACAGATATGAAAGGAGTGATAGAGGACAAATTTCACCAATGAATGTTAAACATGGAAGTATCCCAAGGTATCCCCTTGACACAATTAGTATACACTAACAAAAAAAATTTAGATAAAGATTATAAAACTATAAAATAAAAGAAATGCATCTTCCATATATTTAATAGTGTATTTGGTCCTTCAGAAATACTGCAGGAGCTGTTATATCGATCTTTCAATAGAACCATCAAAGGAAAAACCTATATAACCTTTCCCACAGGAATTAAAGGGCTCATTTCAGTAAAAATCAATAGCTTGAGGCACTCAACCTTTTTTCTTGGAGGCTGCCAAAACTTTCTTATTTTAATATTCCATTTCAACATTTAGGAAATGTGAATGATAGAGAGGATCCACTCACTGAACATTTCTAAAGCCACATAGGTGCATGCGCTAGGAATCATAGATTATAAGGCTTTAAAATTATATAGATCAAGAACTATTACTATGCTGTAGAAGTGTGGCCTGACCTTGTATGTTGATTCAGCTTAAGCTCATTGAAATAATAGCACATATTTCAATGGTCAAAGATGAGAAATACATTCACATGCAAGTCATACTGTAACAATAATAATATAATAATAACTGGGCCAGAAAATTCATGGGCTGGACTGTGCAATCAAAAGCTGATATGTAGAAATTCTGTCTGATCTGGGTTTCTGAAAGTTCCCCAAGGTGTTTACTACTGAGTGAAATTTTCTTTTGTCCTATTTTTGGTCAGTAATAGGACTTGAACTAAGGGCTTCGATCCTCTCTGAGCTCTTTTGTTCAAGTCCAGTACTCTATCTCTTTGTGCCACAGTGCCACTTCTGGTTTTCTGGTGGTTAATTGGAGATAAGAGTCCCACAGACTTTCCTGCTCAGACTAGCTTTTGATCTGTGATCATCAGATCTCAAGCTCATAAATAGCTAAATGTACTGGTGTGAACCACTAATGCCCGGCTGAAATATTCTTGTGACCTATGTGTTAACAATTTCAAGCCTTTTTATTTGTCATTGGAGACATATGAAATGTAAGTTCTCCTGGGACAGTGTTCTAATATTTACCTGTAGGCCAAATAAATATTGGCTGCTAAATCTTTTGGAAGAGCCAATTAAAAATTTCAAAAGTGACTAAGTTGGTTAAGATTGCTCCTTTCCCAGTTCTCTTTTGCCCCTTTTCCTGACTTCTGTCTTTAAAATCAGGCTGATTATCTTGCAACGACTGTTTCTAACTTTAGACTGAAAGAAAAGCTCTAAATTACTATGAATGGAGATGATCAATGAAATTATACTTGAGTTACTGTCTGATTGAATTTAGTGGCCCTTGAGAATTCAGATGTTCCCCTCCTTTTGACATCGCCAGCCATCCTTTTCTGAAGGATGAATGGAAAGGTGCGAAGAAGAAGACCATGGGAAGTGTTGCATTCAAAGTGTCATTCCAGGAGCAGGGAAGGTATTAGTTCTATTGTGCAATGTAAGGTTTGAATCACCCACATGGCATTTTTGTTGAGATTTATAGGAAATATTGGAAAAGCAGAACGATTCTAGAGAATGGCAAGCCAAGAAAATAGAAAATCTGCCTGATAAAGGAGAATTCTGAGTGGGTAGCCATATTGAGGAAATAATGACAATGTTTGCTAATGTATGGTAGGTCATTTCTACTACCCAAAAAACTTTGCCCAAGAGTGGAAGTGAGTAGGGAATAAGTCTCTATTGAAAATAAGAAGTCCTCCACCACACACATGGTTGTTTCAAATAACTTTCTTTTATGTGCTGGCCTGATCATCCTTGATAGAATTCAGCAGTTAGCAGTAGAGATCAGTTCTTGCCTAGAACACCTTAACTAACTTCCATCCTGAAACAACTTCTAAAGTCCAGAATGTTCCCATCCTTACCTTATTCTAGTCTTTTGAGATCCTGCTGAATTTTTAAAATGTGATGTTTCTTGCTCAGCACGTTCAATAAAACCCACTTCTGAAAGAAGTGCCCCCATCCCTCAAAAAAGACTCACACGATAAGTACAATCCTAAGTACCAATTATGTGTCAAGCCTGTGCTAGGCACACGCAAAGTCTTTTGTTGAGAATTGATCATCTGGGGGGCTGGGGATATGGCCTAGTGGCAAGAGAGCTCGTATACATAAGGACCTGGGTTCGATTTCCCAGCAACACATATACAGAAAACAGCCAGAAGTGGCACTGTGGCTCAAGTGGTAGGGTGCTAGCCTTGAGCAAAAGAAAGCCAGGGACAGTGCTCAGGCCCTGAATCCAAGGCCCAGGACTGGCCAAAAAAAAAAACCCAAAAAAACACAACAGAGTTGATCATCTGGGAGATCTTGTAATGACAGTGCAATGTTAGCAGGTGTGTGGAGAAGCAGGGTATATGGAGGAAAAAACTGATGGATCTGTATTTTTCCCTGTGTGTTGAAGGAAAGGTGGAGTGAAGGGAAAGGAACAGTCACATGACTACTTGGCTCAAGGCTCTGTAGAAAGACTTTTGGCATTTTGTTAGGAGATTGAAGGGCAGGCAACGACTAGGCCCATTGTTACTGTACAATCCTTCTGCATGACTGGCCTTTTAAATCAACTTTCTGGAGATCAGCTTGATATTGCAGGCTATTTGAAATTTTGCCTGGGATTGAATTAAAATGGCCATTTCTTGGAATTTTTTAAAATAGAATACAGAGACAGAATCATCATGATTTTTTTGAAAAATAACTTTTGGCATAAAGACCACTTGTTTGCGAGCAGAGGCAGATCTGGTCTCTGGTCAGCTTCTCTTCCCTCGGGTGCCTCTGTGGGGCCACATTCACGGTCTTTCTCATGGGTGGTCAGATGTTACAATGGGCATCCCACATCCCTGTCTTGCTTTGGGCCTGGACACACTGATCGTTTTGTTACAGTAGGGTTGGTCACCTCGAACTCAACCCTGTGAAAGGTCTGAGGAAATGTGGTTGGAGATGACAACCATGTGACAGACAGCTGTCAGTTAAAAGCCTGTTCAGTGTCAGGGTTGAAAGGAATGACAGGATTATGGTCCCTGGGAAGAGCTCACGAGGGTATGGGGCGGGGAGAGGTCCTTTCTCAGGGCCAAGGGACACATGGATTTCTCCACTGTGGATCATTACTATACACAATATGTAGCACTTGATTCCAAGGCCTTGATGGTGGGTGGAGGTTGATTTTTACTTGCTCTCCTGTTGGTTTGGCTGTTTGGTTTGCAGGCTTTAAATGCCCTTTTGTATGGTGATGAAAAAGGGCTTTGGTAAAACATAAGTTTCATGAAGGAGCCATTGTGTACACGTGTACCTTTGTTATGTCCAAGTCGAAAGAAGACCATCAAGAACACCACCGAGAGCCAGACGTTCTGAGATGCAAAAGCAAGGCTTTACTCAGGTGGGCTGCAGTGGTCTTCTTGGTGGTCCTTCTCATGACTTGGGCATAACAGTTCGCATTTCGTTTGGATTACCCCGAGAGACCACTGAGACCCCAGACCTGAAGGTAAGAAAACAGCACTGTTGATTTGTCTTGTCCTGTCATTTGTCTGTTCGTCTGCTTTGCTTTCACTTTTCTTCTTGAGAACGGCCATTCCAACTCATATTTCTTGAAGGGGTTGTCGAAGCAGATGCCCTTGCACAGCAATCCTGGAGGAACTTGGAGTCATCACAGATCTTCCACCCTCAAAGGGGGACCCCTAGAACCCTGCCTTGATACGAGTAGTGTGCAAGTCAGTTCGGTTTTTGGCCAGAACTGACCGGGAGGGTCTCCTAACTGAGGCTCAACCTGCCCAACTTGATCTTGGGTCTGCTCCTTCTGTTCCTTCACAGGAGCCAGCTGATCAACTTGGGAGATCTCCAGTTTGTAAGTCCTTTAAATATCAGGCCTGTGTGTATTGTTTTGTCTGTTTTATTGAAATTGTTTTACCTCTTGTTACTTTGTGGACTGAACAACTGACAAGACTGATAGCCATGGGCAACGTCCCTTCCACTGCCCTGGACTTGACTTTAGCCCACTGGAAGGAAGTTACTCACAATAATAGTGTAGAGATCAAGAAAGGAAAGTGGGTGACTCTCTACTCTTCTGAGTGGCCCATTTTCGATCTGGGGTGGCCACCAGAAAGGACGTGACTTGAGTACAATTCTCATAGTAGAGGACTATGGTTTTAATTCTTTACATAGCATGTTGTGGATTCTTTGTTGTTGTTATTTTTTGTGGGGCATGAATGCAGGTGCTGTCCCAGAGTTCACTCACTTTCTTCCTTT
>NW_025959231.1:0-35228 GCF_023159225.1 Perognathus longimembris pacificus | reverse complement strand
GTAACAAACAGTACAAGGGGGGAGGATGTTGGGGCCAGCTGTAACTTTAAGGGGCCACAGCTGACCTCAGCCTGTCCCTCCCTTTCCTGTCTTTAACCGGAAGAGAAGGAAGTCGGACACCATTTGAGGGACAGCTCCTTGGGACCAATCACGGCCCCCTCTCTTGTGCGTGCCTTTGGAGTATATCTGGGAGGTTCCTCATTTGAATAAACAGAAGCCCTAGAGGTTTTCTCCAGGGACCCACACGCCCGTGTCGTTCTTGGCGGCTTTTGGGCACCCTGCGACCACACGCCACCGAGGCTACCCGTGGCCATCACTCCCTAGTGAGTGGTAATGGACCACCCAGGAAGGGGCGGACAAGCCCATTCGCCCCCAAGCGAGGAGAATTCGAGAGAGAGACGAGGCTACCAGTGGCCATCGCTCCCACGTAAGAGTGATAAAGGGCCACCCAGGAACAGGCAGACAAGCCCCTTCCCCCCCAAGTGAGGGGAAGTCGAGAGAGAGAGCCCACAGAGGGGAGGGGGGAGGGAACAATGGAGGTAACAAAGAGTACAAAGGGGAGGGGAGCTGTGGAACTATGGAGGTAAAATCTGTACAAGGGGAGAGGTGGCGGGGTTGGGGGAATGATGGAGGTAACACCAGTACAAGGGGGTACTGGGGATGGAGGTGGAGGGGGTATTATAGAGGTAACAAACAGTACAAAAGGGTAGGGGGAGTGGAGAGAGAGGGGAGGGGGAAAGATGGAGGTAAAAAACAGTAAAAGGGGTGGGGGAGGGGGGAAATGGAGATAATAAACAGCATGAGGATGGAAAGGGAAGGGGGATGGGGAATGATGGAGGTAACAGTACAAGGGGGCAGGAGGAGGATGATGGGGAGGGTGCACTGATGGAGGTAACAAACAGTACAAGATATGTACTCAAGGCCTACCGTATGAAACTGTAACCACTCTTTTCATCACTTTGACAGTCAATAAGGGAAAAAAGAAAAGTGACAATAATAGATGCTGGAGGGTGGGGGGATATGGCCAAAGGGAACTCTCCTACAGTTAGTGGGAATGTAAATTTGTTCAACTATTCTTGAAAGCAGTATAAAGGTTCCTCAAGACACTAAACATAGAAATTTCCTATGACCCAGCAATTCCAGTCCTGGGCATTTATCCAATTAACCACAAACCACACTAAGGCTGTCAGCACTGCATGTTCATTGCAGCATTGTTTAGCATATCCAAGATATGGGATCACCCAGATGCCCCTCGATTAAATTAATGGATCAATAAAATGTGGCATATATATACAATGGAATTCTATGCTTTCAGCAGAAAGAATGATATTGCTCTAATCATAAGGAAATGGAAGTACTTAGTGTGACTTTTTCCTAATTTTTTCTAAGGGAAGAGAGCCAGACCCAAAGAAACAAAAAAGCTATGTTCTCCCTTATTGGTATGAATTAGTATATGTCTTGGATAGTCCTAGCAGATGATCACAATAGCTCAATAGCTATATACAGATGATTATATAAGATGATGCTAGGAGAAATGATTCCAAAACATGGAAATAAGTGGTTTATCATTATGTTGTTTGTTTCAGCCTACTGTGTGATTTTTTTCTTTTTTCATCTGCTCATTTTCACTATGACTTAGCCCCTGTGTCACTGCTGATACTGGTACCATGGTAATTTTATATATGTCTTTCTGAATTAGGGAAGGGAAGAGGAGCATCAAAATGGTGAGATAAATGGTAAAATGCGAACCAATGCAACAGCAATATTTACAAGAAAATATGTTGGAAATTAACTTTACAAATTGAGGTGGGGTAATTGGAAAGGAGGGAAGGTAGGAAATAAATGAGCAAGGGGTAACTAGTTGGACAAGATATGTATTCAATATCTAATGTATGTAACTGCACCCTATATGTACTTCACCTTGACAGTAATAAAAAAAAAAGACAAAAATGAATCAAAGTGAGCGAGACCAAAAGAAACATATGTTGCATGGTCTCTGTCCTTTACAGTCATTAGAATGGGCCTAGGAATCTACAGGGAAACACAGTGGATGGTAAAAGACAAATCATACCACTTATACATAATATATTATACAGGACTCTAGCCATTCAAACAGTGAGACCAAAGAAGGATATTCTTAGGAGAGGATCACAATAGGTCAATAGCTATGTGCACATGATAATACAAAAGGATGTTTATTGAAGTGAACTTCAAGAAATGGAAAGGAGATTTTTTTATTTGAGTTTTTATGATTTTTCCCCTTTTATTGTTTTTGGTGATTTCTGTGCTTTTTGCCTTGTATGTAAGTTTATCTGAGTTGGGAGAGTAAAGGGAAGTACAGAAATGGTGGAACAAAATGTGAACAAATGTACCAGGGATACTCATCAGATACTGTGTTGAAAATTAATCTGTATAACTTGGGGATGGTTTGAGGCAGGGGGAGGGGAATGGGGGAGTAAATGAAGGAAGAGGTCACATTGTTCAAAAAGAAATGTACTCAGTACATGACCTATATAACTATAACCCCTTTGTACATCACCTTTACAATAAAAGTAAATTATAATATTAAAAATAAAAATTGAGAAACAGATATGAAAGAGTAATAGAGGACAAATTTCACCAATGAATGTTATACATGGAAGTATCCCAATGTATCCCCTTGACACAATTAGTATACACTAACAAAAAAATTTAGATAAAGATTATAAAACTATAAAATAAAAGAAATGCATCTTCCATATATTTAATAGTGTATTTGCTTCTTCAGAAATACCACAGGAGCTGTTATATCGATCTTTCAATAGAACAATCAAAGGAAAAACCTATAAAACCTTTCCCATAGGAATTAAAGGGCTCATTTCAGTAAAAATCAATAGCTTGAGGCACTCAACCTTTTTTCTTGGAGGCTGCCAAAACTTTCTTATTTTAATATTCCATTTCAACATCTAGGAAATGTGAATGCTAGAGAGGATCCACTCACTGAACATTTCTAAAGCCACATAGGTGCATGCGCTAGGACTCATAGATTATAAGGCTTTAAAATAATATAGATGAAGAACTATTACTATGCTGTAGAAGTGTGGCCTGACCTTGTATATTGATTCAGCTTAAGCTCATTGAAATAATAGCACATATTTCAATGGTCAAAGATGAGAAATACATTCACATGCAAGTCATACTGTAACAATAATAATATAATAATAACTGGGCCAGAAAATTCATGGGCTGGACTGTGAAATCAAAAGCTGATATGTAGAAATTCTGTCTGATCTGGGTTTTCTGAAAGTTCCCCAAGGTGTTTACTACTGAGTGAAATTTTCTTTTGTCCTTTTTTTTTGGTCAGTAATAGGACTTGAACTAAGGGCTTCGATTCTCTCTGAGCTCTTTTGTTCAAGTCCAGTACTCTATCACTTTGAGCCACAATGCCACTTCTGGTTTTCTGGTGGTTAATTGGAGATAAGAGTCCTACAGACTTTCCTGCTCAGACTAGCTTTTGATCTGTGATCATCAGATCTCAAGCTCATGAATAGCTAAATGTACTGGTGTGAACCACTAATGCCTGGCTGATATATTCTTGTGACCTATGTGTTAACAATTTCAAGCCTTTTTATTTGTTATTGGAGACATATGAAATGTAAGTTCTCCTGGGACAGTGTTCTAATATTTACATGTAGGCCAAATACATATTGGCTGCTAAATCTTTTGGAAGAGCCAATTAAAAATTTTCAAAACTGAATAAGTTGGTTAAGATTGCTCCTTTCCCAGCTCTCTTTTGCCCCTTTTCCTGCCTTCTGTCTTTCAATCAGGCTGATTATCTTGCAACGACTCTTTCTAACTTTAGACTCAAAAGAAAAGCTCTAAATTACTATGAATTGGAGATGATTTATGAAATTATACTTGAGTTACTGTCTGATTGAATGTAGTGGTCTTTAATACAGATGTTCCCATCCTTTTGACATCGCCAGCCATCCTTTTCTGAAGGATGAATGGAAAGGTGCGAAGAAGAAGACCATGGGAAGTGTTGCATTCAAAGTGTCATTCCAGGAGCAGGGAAGGTATTAGTTCTATTGTGCAATGAAAGGTTTGAATCACCCACATGGCATTTTTGTTGAGATTTATAGGAAATATTGGAAAAGCAGAACCATTCTAGAGTATGGCAAGCCAAGAAAATAGAAAATCTGCCTGATAAAGGAGAATTCTGAGTGGGTAGCCATATTGAGGAAATAATGACAATGTTTGCTAATGTATGGTAGGTCATTTCTACTACCCAACAAACTTTGCCCAAGAGTGGAAGTGAGTAGGGAATAAATCTCTATTGAAAATAAGAAGTCCTCCACCACACACATGGTTGCTTCAAATAACTTTCTTTTATGTGCTGGCCTCATCATCCTTGATAGAATTCAGCAGTTAGCAGTAGAGATCAGTTCTTGCCTAGAACACCCTTAACTAACTTCCATCCTGAAACAACTTCTAAAGTCCAGAATGTTCCCTTCCTAAGCTTATTCTAGTCTTTTGAGATCTTGCTGAATTTTTAAATTGTGATGTTTCTTGCTCAGCACGTTCAATAAAACCCACTTGTGAAAGAAGTGCCCCCATCCCTCAAGAAAGACTCACATGATAAGTACAATCTTAAGTACCAATTATGTGTCAAGCCTGTGCTAGGCACACGCAGTCTTTTGTTGAGAGTTGATCATCTGGGGGGCTGGGGATATGGCCTAGTGGCAAGAGAGCTTGTATACATGAGGACCTGGGTTCGATTCCCCAGCACCACATATACAGAAAACGGCCAGAAGTGGCGCTGTGGCTCAAGTGGCAAGGTGCTAGCCTTGAGCAAAAGAAAGCCAGGGACAGTGCTCAGGCCCTGAGTCCAAGGCCCAGGACTGGCCAAAAAAAAAAAAAAAAAAAAAAAAAAAACAGAGTTGATCATCTGGGAGATCTTGTAATGACAGTGCAATGTTAGCAGGTGTGTGTAGAAGCAGGGTATATGGAGGAAAAAACTGATGGATCTGTATTTTTCCCTGTGAGTTGAAGGAAATGTGGAGTGAAGGGAAAGGAAACAGTCACATGACTACTTGGCTCAAGGCTCTGTAGAAAGACCTTTGGCATTTTGTTAGGAGATTGATGGTCGGGCAACAACTAGGCCCATTGTTACTGTACAACCCTTCTGCATGACTGGCCTTTTAAATCAACTTTCTGGAGAGCAGCTTGATATTGCAGGCTATTTGAAATTTTGCCTGGGATTGAATTAAAATGTCCATTTCTTGGAATTTTTTAAAATAGAATACATGAGACAGAATCATCATGAATTTTGAAAAATAACTTTTGGCATAAAGACCACTTTTTTGCGAGCAGAGGCAGATCTGGTGTCTGGTCAGCTTCTCTTCCCTCGGGTGCCTCTGTGGGGCCACATTCACGGTCTTTCTCATGGGTGGTCAGATGTTACAATGGGCATCCCACATCCCTGTCTTGCTTTGGGCCTGGACACACTGATCTTTTTGTTACAATAGGGTTGGTCACCTCGAACTCAACCCTGTGAAAGGTCTGAAGAAATGTGGTTGGAGATGAGAAGCACGTGACAGACAGCTGTCAGTTCAAATCTGGTTCAGTGTCAGGGTTGAACGGAACGACAGGATTATGGTCCCTGGGAAGAGCTCACGGGTTTGGGGTGGGGGGCGGTCGATTCTCAGGGCCAAGGGACACATGGAGTTCTCCACTGTGTTTCATTACACTATACACAATATGCAGCACTTGATTCCCAAGTCCTTGATGGTGAGTGGAGGTTGATTTTTACTTGCTCTCCTGTTGGTTTGGCTGTTTGGTTGGCAGGCTTTAAATGCCCTTTTGTATGGTGATGAAAAAGGGCTTTGGTAAAACATAAGTTTCATGAAGGGAGCCATTGTGTACACGTGTACCTTTGTTATGTCCAAGTCGCAAGAAGACCATCAAGAAAACCACCGAGAGCCAGATGTTCTGAGATGCAAAAGCAAGGCTTTACTCAGGTGGGCTGCAGTGGTCTTCTTGGTGGTCTTCTCGCGACTTGGGCATAACAGTTCGCATTTTGTCTGGATTACCCCCAGAGACCACTGAGACCCCAGACCTGAAGGTAAGAAAACAGCACTGTTGATTTGTCTTGTCCTGTCATTTGTCTGTTCGTCTGCTTTGCTTTCACTTTTCTTCTTGAGAACGGCCATTCCAACTCATATTTCTTGAAGGGGTTGTCGAAGCAGACGCCCTTGCACAGCAATCCTGGAGGAACTGGGAGTCATCACAGATCTTCCACCCTCGAAGGGGGACCCCGAGAACCCTGCCTTGATATGAGTAGTGTGCAAGTCAG
This sequence comes from Perognathus longimembris pacificus, assembly GCF_023159225.1. Lineage (NCBI taxonomy): Eukaryota > Metazoa > Chordata > Mammalia > Rodentia > Heteromyidae > Perognathus > Perognathus longimembris. Next base: position 28,894 of record NW_025959231.1, on the reverse strand, counting down.
TTCGGTTTTTGGCCAGAACTGACCGGGAGGGTCTCCTAACCGAGGCTCAACCTGCCCAACTTGATCTTGGGTCTGCTCCTTCTGTTCCTTCACAGGAGTCAGCTGATCAACTTGGGAGATCTCCAGTTTGTAAGTCTTTTAAATATCAGGCCTGTGTGTATTGTTTTTTCTCTTTTATTGAAATTGTTTTACCTCTTGTTACTTTGTGGACTGAACAACTGACGAGACTCAAAGCCATGGGCAATGTTCCTTCCACTGCCCTGGACTTGACTTTAGCCCACTGGAAGGAAGTTACTCACAATAATAGTGTAGAGATCAAGAAAGGGAAGTGGGTGACTCTCTACTCTTCTGAGTGGCCCATTTTCGATCTGGGGTGGCCACCAGAAAGGACGTTGACTTGAGTACAATTCTCATAGTAGAGGACTATGGTTTTAATTCCTTACATAGCATGTTGTGGATTCTTTCTTGTTGTTATTTTTTGTGGGGCATGAATGCAGGTGCTGTCCCTGAGTTCAGTCACTTTCTTCCTCTCTCTGTCTCTCTTTTCCTCTCTTTCTTTTCTCTTTCCTTCCTTCCTTCCTTCCTTCCTTCCTTCCTTCCTTGCTTGCTTGCTTGCTTCCTTCCTTCCTTCCTTCCTTCCTTCCTTCCTTCCTTCCTTCCTTCCTTCCTTCCTTCCTTCCTTCCTTCTTTGCCAGTCCCGGACTCAGGTCCTGAGTAGTGTCCCTGGCTTTAGTTTTTGTTCAAGGCTAGCACACTAGCACTTAATCCACTGCTCCAATTCTTTCTTTTTCTATATATATGTTGCTGAGGAATTGAACCAAGGGCTTCATATATACAAGGCAAACACTCTACCAGTAGGCTACATTCCAAGCTCTTCTCCTTTCTTTTCAAGGCTAGTGCTCTGTCACTTTGAGCCACAGTGCCACTTCCAGGTTTTTGTTTTTGTAGTTAATTGGAGATGAGACTCTTTAACAGACATTCTTGTCCTCAGTGGCATTAAACCACGATCCTCAAAGCTCAGACTCCTGAGTAGCTAGGATGACAGACAGGCATGAGCCACCAGCACCCTGCACATTGGGACACTTCTAAAATGTAGATCTTATGCTTAAATACCTCTTCTCCACTGCTTGATGGAAGGAGCCCAACTTGACTCCATCCTCTTTTTAATTTTCTCAATGCTTATAGTATTCTACAGACTTGTTCTCTTCCTGCTTTTCTGTCTCTGTCTCTTCTTCCTGGAATCTTCCCCATTCGTGTATGCATGTCAAATGGCTACCCATCCTTAATGACCTACTCAGATGTCAACTTGAAATGATGAGTCTTCTATCAAATCTTCTAGAAGCTGTGCTAGTACTGGTTATATTGCTCTTCCTAATAATGCCACACAATTCACTCCCGGTTTTTTTTCTGAGCTGGGCTGTCTCCATAGTGTCTTCCTGTATAGCACATTTGTATCAGAGTTCTATGGAGAGTTGGGAAACAGATCTCAATGAACTCGTGTTCCAATAGGAGGTGATTTGGTTCATCCTAGCTGATATCACTATTGTCTGTAGCTATTAGATAATGGGGTTGGGTTCAAGGAATTCCAAATGTCATTCTTGCCTTCAAATTTGGCCTTGTAAAACAATTTATTTTAATAGTAGGACATGGAAAGTTTACATGTTGTTCTAGTTTGTTAAATAGAGATACTGTGATTCTTTTTTTTTAACTTTAAGTCTTTGTACAAAGGAGTTGTATTCACCATATCAGTTGAGTACAATTCATCCCCTTCCTTCATTCTCCTCATCTCTCCTAACCCATGGCTTGCCTCAGTTTTCTTAACCTTAAAAGATATGTACAAAGTACACCACGTGTGGGTAGAGAATGTTACAGGTTGAACAATACTGAAACATATTGCATCTGAGAATGAAGATGGCAAAACAAAACTCAGTGAAAGCTATTGAATAATAGGGGTTGAGAGGGCAGAGAATGTGAGAGTAAAGGAAGGGTTAATTTCACATACTTTATCATCAATTGTAAAATCTCTTTTAAAAGGTGCTAAATTGAAGAGTTCTTTTTCTGCAAGTAGTGTTTGCAGTAAAAACGTTGTTAGAATTTTGAGATGATTTTTCCCCTTTTTTTGTATTAAATTTAGTACAAATATTGTAAAAGTTAAATAATTTTTCCCCAGACTCTCAATGTTCCATCTTATAATATGAAATAGAAAGGAAATCAGCATGCAGAATAACTATCTTGCCCAGTGTTGAAAACATTACATATATAAAAAATGTACTCCCTGGAAAGACACTAGTCAAATTTCCCTTCTACAAATTTGAGGATATATCATGTAACATTAATATTTAATATAATTAATTGCTGAGTTTTAGTAAATGTTGGCCTCCAGTGAGAAAATCCCAGATGGTAGGTGGGATTTTCACATTACGGTGAGTACAGTGTTGAAGTTGACATATTTGGTCTCCTGGGTATCCTTTATCACTTACTGCAAGAACTCCACTCACCTAATTTTCTTTAGCAAGGGAAAAACTATTCTCTTGAATAGACACTTAGGTCAGAGAAAATAAGGTCAAAAGAAGTAGTTTCAGTTAGGTTAAGTAGAATTTGGTACACTCAGCATTTTCTCTTCCAATTTTTTTCTAGCAGCCAGTATTATTTTCATTGACCTTCATGGTTTCAGGGGAAGGTGGTCATTTCCAGGAAGGTCCCACCCTGGTGCAAAATGGTCTCCTTGTAAGGGCAGAAGTCCTGTGGGGCCTCATTCATTGTTGTGGCTTAGTAAAACCTGGGCTGGCCTTGCAGGGAAAGCACGCCCTGTTTAGCATTTACTCTACTTTGCTCATTCATACTAGGGTATCATGATGAACACCTAGTCTTTTTCTGTTTCATTAATTATTGAATTAGGTTTGCGTGTATCTTTACATGTTTCATTTTAGAGTATGTTGTGCCTGTTGGGTGCTTAATTCAGGGCCTGGGAGTGGTCTGATTTTTTCTTTTTTAAATCAAGGCTAGTGCTCTACCACATGAGCCACAGATCTACTTCCAGGCTTTTTCTTTTTGGCTGGTTACTTGGTGATAACAGGCTCACAGTCTTTAAGGCTAGTGCTGGCTTTAAACAGCAACCCTCAGTTCTCAGCCTCCTGAGTAGCTGGTGTAAGCATGAGCCAATGGTGCCTAGCATATTTTGTTAGTTTTTGAGAAATAGATTATATAGGTTAATCGAAAAGCATATAAAAATTATTTCTCCTAATTCTTGAACGAAACTGCTTAAGAAGAAGTACTTCCAGGGCTGGGGATATAGCCTAGTGGCAAGAGTGCCTGCCTCGGATACACGAGGCCCTAGGTTCGATTCCCCAGCACCACATATACAGAAAACGTCCAGAAGCGGCGCTGTGGCTCAGGTGGCAGAGTGCTAGCCTTGAGCTGGAAGAAGCCAGGGACAGTGCTCAGGCCCTGAGTCCAAGGCCCAGGACTGGCCAAAAAAAAAAAAAAAAAAGAAGTACTTCCAGAATTGGTATCTTGTGTGTTATGGAGTGGTGGTCTATGTCTATGCATGCCAGTGGCTTGTTCGGTTTGCTTTGCCTTCTTGAATACTAGACATAGCTTTCCAACTTCAACAGCCATATTTTACAGCATTATCCACCCCCCCACACACACGAATCACAAGAATGTGCGCATACATTCTTTCTCTAACAGTGTTATTTTCTATAATGAAGTATTTCCTCTGCAGAGAAATCAAAGGAAAAAGGAAAATGCTCAAATTATTGCAGACATTCTTTAGTCACCCAAATCTCCTGTTGTTTATGCTATTTCCTGTGGTGAAAAAAAATCATGCATTGTTGCGTGTTCTCTTTGTAAATTGTTACAGAGAGCCACACTTTTTTCTGAAAATAAATGCCCCAAAGTGAATTTTTAATCAATGTGCTGATTTAATTGCAGTCCAGATTTTATGGCAAATTAAATTCACCATTTGAAAGGTTTACATTTTTCCCAGAAATAATTTCTTGTTCCATGTACAGTTTTTCCATTACTAATGAAGTTATCTTGACGAATGTGTGTCAGAAATAAGGAAAGACCCAATGGGCTAGATCCAGACCGCAGATGAAAAGTGAAAACAGGACTCCAGCTCTCTCAGGCTGGCTCATCCCATGCTATCCATAAGGCAGATACAGGAAGCTATGCTGACTCAAGTAAAAGAGCGAAGAATTAAAACATTTTCTTATGCTGAAACTTACAATGGGATTTTATTTAGTTTGGTGAAGAACACCGTGAACAATTTTTTTGTGAGCTTTTCTCTAGTTTCCTTTCTTTTGTGGTGGTCTTCAGATTCCTAGATCTTTACAAATCCACTTGAATAAAGAACATTTACTGTTCTGAATTGAAAAAGGTTTTTTGTTTGTTTGTTAGCTCTGACTTACCTTTAAGGTCGCTAGGGGATTTAATTTGACTTGTATTTTACACTTCATTTTTAATGAGTAGAAATTATACTGGAAGGCAGGGTCTGGCTGTGTTGCCTTGTCTGGTATTAAGGCAAAGTGCTCAATCAATCCTTCTGTCTCAGAGTCTGGAGTCACTGGGTCTGAAATATGAGCCCTGGTGCCCCAATACCCAGCTTCATTGCATTTCCTTGTTTTCCCAGGTATAGGGATGACAATTTGATTGTGTTTGTCACTGAGTGACAAATGAATTTGGAGTGTGTTTTGTCTTCCCCCTCTTCTCTCTCCTTCTCCTCTGCTCTCCCTTGTCTTCCCATCCCCTCCTCCCTTCCCTTCCTTTCCTAGTCCTCTCCCTTGCCTCTTTTGTCCCTTCCCCCCTTCTCTCCCTCTCTCCTTTCCCACTCCCCTCTTCTATTCCCTTCTCTCCCCCTCTCCAGCTTTATTCTTTTTCTTTTCTTGCAGCACTGGGAATCAAACCCAGGGCCTTGGGCATGCTAGGCCTTCCCAAATGGAGTTTTTCTTTCTGATATTATATTTGGAAAAAAATGACTGTGTTTTTCAAATATTGTTAATCCCCTAAACTTCTCATCCCTCCAACACAATAATCCCAAAGCCTATGGACTTTTACAGCCAATTAAACCAGTTGTAGTGAAGTATTTGAGTTTGATCCTCTCCATCATGAGATTTAGGATGACCTCAGATGTGGGCCATGCAGTTAATCTGACAAAGGCACGGGCCATACCAACCTGGAGTGGACTTCCAAAAGGTAGTTGTCTGGCTTGACATTATAACTAGATTATAACTGTAATTGCTTCTTGGTTTTCATGGGATGATGACATGCAATTCAGCTATACAGAAAAAAATGTGTATCCATAAATTTTGGTCATTTTCTGTGGCTGAGAATAGCCTCTGTTTTTTTTTTCTCCCCAACAATGAATACTTTTTTAGATGGTATTTAAGTTGATCATATTAATTGGTATGAGGGCATCTATGTACTTATGAAATCTAGTCCTAGATCAATAGGACAACATCCTCTGTTCACCATATCTTACCAACTTTAGTGGCAAGTACATCAAAGTCTCTGGGATATTTTTAGCATGTTGGAGGTTACACAGTAGAAGCCATAAGTTTAATATGGGCATTGTCTCTTCAGTAGAGCCTGTCTATCACATGTGAAGATTTCTAAACCTCCCATGCCTTCACCACATCAAGGCGATGAATCCTAATGTTGGTACTCTCAAGTTATTTCTACGTTTTCAACATAGTTCTGCTGACAGTAAGAAACACAAATACTTCCTGTTCTTTAATGTATACACCACAGCAAAGAAATGCAGGCAAAGGTAGGTCCCGGGACTCAAAGCCTATAATCCTAGCTTTTCAGGAGCCTGAGATCTGAGGATTGCAGTTTGAAGACAGTTGGGCAGGAAAGTCAATGAGATTCTTATCTCCAATAAACTACTCAGAAAAATCTGGAAATGGCACTGTGGCTCATGTGGTAGAATGCCAGCCTTGAGCAAAAGTTGCTTGGGACAGTGCCCAGAGTTCAAGTCCCAGGACCAACAAACCAAAAATCCCATGCAACAGTAAGCATTTATTGCTTCAGGAACAATTTATTGTAATAAACACGTATGAGGAAAATATCATTGTTGAAAAAGACTAAAGAGAAATCATGTCAATGTGTTTGTAGAAAATGGGGTCATTTGATTTTTAAATCTGACTTTGCCTTTGTTCAATGTTTTTAGTGCATACAAGATTGCTAGTCTGATCCATTTGGAATTGATTTTGGTATAGGGTGATATATAAGGATCTAGTATTCGTTTGTTGCATGTGTTGAACCAGTTTTGCCAGCATCATTTGTTAAAGAGGTTATCTTTCTTCCAGACTATTTTTTAGCTCCTTCATCAAAGATAAAGTAGGCATAGATCTGTGGGTTCATTTCTGGATCTTCCATTCAGTTCCATTGGTCTTCAGGTCTGTTCCAATGCCAACACCAAGCTGTTTTTATTACTATGTCTTTATAAGAGAGCTTGAAGTTGGGTATTGTAATTCCTCCAGCACTGTTCTTTCTGCTTAGGATTGTTCTTGCTATTCTGGGTCTTTTATTGTTCCATATGAATTTCTGGATTGCTTCCTCTCTTTCATTAAAAAATGGTGTTGGGGTATTAATGGGTATTGCATTGAATTTGTAAATAGCCTTTTGCAATATTGCCATTTTGACTATATTATTTCTCCCAATCATGGAGCATGGGAGTTTTTTCCATTTCCTTAGTTCTGCCTTAATTTTGTGTTTTTCATGCTTTTAAATTCTCATCATAGAGGTCTTTCACTTCTTTGATTAAGGTTATTTCTAGGTATTTTAAGTTTTTTCAGGATATTGCAAAGGGACTTGCTTTCCTGATTTCAGTGTCGGTCTTCGGGTCATTAGCATATAAAAGGCTGTTGATTTTTGAATGTTTATTTTATATCCTGCAACTTAGCCAAAGTTTTGGATCAGCTCTAGTAGCTAGGGAGTAGAGTCTATGGGGTTCTTTAGGTATAGGATCATGTAAACTTCAAAAAGAAAAAGTTTCACTTCATCTTTTCCTATTTGGATCCCCTTTATGTTCCTTCTTGCCTAATTGCTCTGGCTAGGAATTCTAGTATTCTGTTGAAGAGGAGGGGGAGAGAGCAGACATACCTGTCTTGCTCCTGATTTCAAAGTGAATGGCTTTAGCTTTTCACCGTTTAGAATTATGCTTGCAGTTGGTTTGTCCTAAACTTCCTTTATTTTATTCAGGAATGTTCCCAGGAATCCCAGTTTTTCCAGGGCTATTATCATAAATGGGTGCTGGATTTTTCGAACGCCTTTTCCGCATCCAGAGATATAACCATGTGGTTCTTTATCTTGCTCTGGTTAATGTGGTGGATTACAATAATTGCCTTGCGTATATTAAACCAACTTTGCATCCCTGGGATGAATCCATTTTGGTCATGGTGTATGATTTTTTTGATGACTGTTGAATTCGATTGGCCAGAATTTTGTTGAGAATTTTTGTGTCTGTGTTCATCAGGGAAATCGGTCTACAGTTCTCTTTCCGTGATGAGTCCCTGCATGGTTTCGGGATGAGCGTTATGCTGGTGTCATAGAATATGTTTGGTAATGAACTTTCTCTTTCAATTTCATGGAAGAGTTTGAGAAATATTGGTGTGAGTTCTTTTTTGAAGGCCTTGTAGAATTCTGCTGTGAATCCATCTGGACCTAGACTTTTTTCGGATGGGAGACCACTTATTGCTGTTTCTATTTCAATGCTGGATATGAGTCTGTTTAGAAGCTTTAAATATTCATGATTGAGTTTGGGGATATCAATTTTTTCTAGAAAACCATCCATTTCTTCCAGGTTCTTGAATTTGTTGGCGTAAAGGTTTGCAAAATAGTCCCTTATTGTGTTCTGAATTTTGGATGTTTCTGTGGTGATGTTACCTGTTTCATCTCTGATCGTGTTTATTTGGGTGTGCTGCCTTCGTTTTTTGGTCAGGTTTGCTAGGGGTTTGTCTATCATGTTAATTTTTTTCAACGAAGCAACTCTTTGTTTTGTTGATTGTTTCAATTTTTTTGTCTCTAGTTTATTTAACTCTGATTTGGTTTTAATTATTTCCTTCCATCTATTGACTTTGGGTTTGGCTTGTTGTTCTCTTTTGAGAAGATTAAGGTGCTCCCTTAAGTTGTTGAGTTGCTGTTTATCCACATTGTTGGTGTATGCACTCAGAGATATGAATTTTCGTCTGAGTACAGCCTTTTCTGTGTACCAAAGGAGCTGCTACTTAGTTTACTCATCTTTGTTGAATTCCGTATACATTTGAATTTCTGTTCTAATTTCTTTAATGACCCACAGATGGTTCAGCAGTATGTTGCTTAGTCTTCATGTTTGTAGGATTTTGTGTGGTGGCTATTTGAGTTCAGCTCTAGGTTTATTCCTTTGTGGTCTGAGAGAATGCAGGGAATGATTTTGATACTTCGCAATTTGTGCAGATTTTCTTTGTACCCTAAGATGTGATCTATTTTGGAAAATGTTCCATGTGCTGCCAAAAACAATGTCTATTCTGGTATTGCTTGATGAATTATTCTGTAGATGTTGGTTCTGTCTATTTGGTCTATGCACTTGTTTAGTTTTGTGGTTTCTTTGTTCCGTTTTTGGCATGTTGATCTGTCCAGAGGTGACCGTGGAGTGTTAAAGTCTCCAATTATCAATGTATTTGGGTCTATGAGTGTTTTTAGAGTTAGTAGTGTTTGTTTGATGAAGTTGGGTGCTCCTGTATTTGATGTGTGCATATTTAGGATGGTTAAATACTCCTGTAGGAGTGAACCCTTTATTAGTATGTAGTAACCTTCTTTGTCTCTTCTTACCATTTTTAATTTGTAGTCAATTTTATCTGATCCTAGAATTGCAACTCTAGCCTTCTTTTGGGGGGCATTTATTGGTAGATTTTATTCCATCCTTTCACGTTTAGATGTTTGCTTTTGCTGGATAGATGTGTCTCTTGGAGGCAACAGAAAGATGGATTTTGATTTTTGATCCAACTAATGATCCTGCGGCTATGAATGAGAGTTTAGCTGTGTACAGTATTCTTGGTTGATAGTTTTTCTTATTTAGGGTTTGGTATACTTCATGCAGGCTCTCCTTGCTTTCAAGGTTTCTGCTGAGAAGTCTGGGGTAATTCTGATTGGTTTTCCTTTATATGTGATTATTTTCTTCTCCAAAACAGCTTTAAAGATTCTTTCCTTGGACTCTATTATCCTGTTTTGTTGACAATGTGTCGGTGGGATGTCCTCCTTTGGTCTGGTCGGTTTGGGGTTGTAAATGTTTCTTGTATCTGTATCAGCCTCTCCTCCGGGATATTTGGGAAGTTCTCAGCTATATTCTATTAAATAGTTTGCCCATTCCCCTAATTTTTTCTCCAGGTTTTCCTCAATACCTATTAGCCTTAAATTGGGCTTCCTGATTGGGTCTTGGGGCTCCTGGAGTAATCGGTTTTGTCGATTGGATTGTTTTGGTATTGTTTTTTTGACATTTCTTCATAGAGTCTAGGGAATCTACAGCTCCTGAGATTCGATCCTCTGCTTCTTCTAGTTGGGAGTGTAGACTAGCTACTTGATTTCATATCTCTTTTCCTTCTGACTGGTCTTTCCTGATGACTTCCATGTCCTTGCTATAAGTATCTCTTACGTCCTGCATGGAATTCTTTTCTTCATTAATATGGTTTTGAGTGCTGTCTCTCAAATCTTTTAGATGGGTAACTATCTTTTCGTTTGCCTCTTCAAGTTCATCTATCTTTCTCTATGTTGAGGCCATGAAATCGTCTATTACTTAATGGATTGATTGATGTCTATGGATGGATGGATTCTATGTCTTTCATTGACTGCTCTGCTTCCTGCTTGTTTTGAGTGGGAAATTGGACTCCATTGTTTGCCATCTTGTGTTTCTTCCGCCCATTTGGAATGGGAAGGCCAATCTACAAGCACCTTTGAGCACCATTTAAGACACTAAGTAGACCTTACCAAGCAATGTCGTGTAAATCTTAGAAGTTCACAATTATATACAGATACCTTGTATAACTGTATATAGAATTTGATTTGGTGTTCCTAAAGAATACATTTTCAACATAACAACCAATCCTGAGCCCTGTATTCAGTAGTTAATTATATACCGTTACAATCCTATGAACAATTTTTGTTCTTATACACTTTTTGAACTGGCTGGATTTCTTTATGAACCACTTTGATTCACTTGGGTTGAACAGGAATACCCTCTATCCAATAACCAGGGGTCAATGGAGTCTGGAGGTCCTGGAGGTAAATATGGAGTGTAGGTTAGAGGTAGTGAAGAGAATCGAGTAAAATGTAATTGGGGAGGGATGATTTTGGTTTAGTTTCAGTGGTGTGGAAATGTGAAGAGTAGAACCGGTAGAAAGAACAAGGTTAAAATGATAGATAATGGAGAGTTAGCAGAAAAGTGTGAAGGTGTTAGTCACAAGAAACGAATTAAAAAGAAAGAGAATGTGAATTGAGAATAAATAAAAAACACTGGAAGACAAATGCACAAAACACAGAAAAATTAACAATCCCCCCCAGAAAAAGAAAATAAAAAAATGATAAAACAATCAAAAATGTAAAACAAAACATCAACGACATCTCAGAGATGAAAAATAGAAAAAAAAGTTTAAAAAAATATTTAAACCAATGGAGTCTTCCTTGTTTGGGTGGGCTTTCTCCAGTCTCGGGTTTGCTTGCAAGCATTTGGATGCTTGTCTGTTTCAACCTGCTTTCAGTTTTCAGGGGATGGATCAGCTCTGACCCTCCTCCCCTGTCAGTGAAATCCTGAGGCTCTGTGGTTCGCACAGCTTGCACATAGGACTTGGGTGTCCTCTGTAAATGGGGATGTGAACAGTCATGGGAGACCTGGCTCCTCCCATCTGCTGTGAGACTGGTGCTTTTATCGCCTGGCTTTGAAGAGCCTGTGTACTCAGCAGGGCGGGTTGGCTCTGGACTGGTTTACCTGTCTGAGAGCCGCTTGCCTGTGGGTGTTTCCTCCCTCATGGGCAGGACAGCCTCCTGAACAGAGCTGGCTATGGAATTCAACTCCATTTTGCCTGGGAATTAGGCTTCCTCTGTGATGGGGCCATTTATCTGTCTCGGGAACTGTTTGTTCTCCTATCTGGTTGTTCCTTGCTGCTAGTACCTGCTCTCCACTTTCCGTTTTAATTTAGAAATTCTGGCAGGCAGGGCGGGCACCTCTGGCTGAGTTCACCTGAGTGTGTGAACTGTGGCCCGGATGAGCTTCCTACCTGGGTAGGGGTTGTGCTGCTTGGTGGAGCTGGCTCTCATTGGTCCGTCCCTCTTGCCCTTTTCAAAGCTGGCCCCTTTGTCCTGGCTTTCCCAGGCCGGGTTTAATTCCAGTCTGGTCTAACCCTATGCCAGTGTCAGAGATGGCGCTGTGCTCTGGGAGTGGGGGAAGGCTACCTTCCCAAAAGTTTCTCTGTGGGCACGAGTGAGAATATCTTTTGTGGGGTACTCATGCTTTGTCTGAATTTTCGTCCAGTCCATGCTCAGCCTGCGATCCACGTGTGTCTGCCACCATCTGGAGGATTTCTTCTTGGTCTCCTCTGTGTGCTTTAGGTGCACGAACTGTGGGACACTGTGCCAGCACCAGCACTGGCTTGGCAGAGGGATGGGGCCCAGAACTCAAATCTGTGTTTTCAGGATAGCAAAGTCGATTTTTCCTTCCTGGACAGAATCCCTGTACTGTTATAACTTACTTGGGCTGTCTTTCTAGGAGTAAAAGTTTCTGGAGTGGTTAAACTGGGGTGTTGGAGAGAGCTGAGCTAGGACTCTGCTGCTCCTCCACTCAGGGAAAATATTTTTAAATTGCTGTGTGCTGGTGATTAATGCCTAGCTATTTAGAAGACTCAAAGTGCGGATTGCAGTTGGAAGCTAGCCTGGGGAGGAAATTGACTGAGATTCTGGTTTCCATATGAACACCTAAAGAAAACAAAAACCGAAACAAACCAAAAAAAAAAAAAAAACAGCAGAAAGTGCAGGTGTGGTAGAGTGCTAGCCTTCAGCTCTAAAAATCAGGATCAGTGCCCAGATCAGAACTGGGACCAGTAACCCAGAGACCTAGTGAAATAATTATTGTGACTAAGCCTGCCTTATTATTTAGAGGTAGAAATGGGCTGTTAAGGGCTTGGGAAGAACTAACTGGGTATCAAACTAATTAAAGTCTCCAAAAATAACTAAAAGTGTATTAAAATGTAGTCTATAATCAGTTGTGCCCAATGTTAATGGATTTAACCCTATATTATGATGGGTATTTGAGTTCATAATTTCCAGTTGGTTTACTCTTTGCAGCTTCCAAAGTAGCAGCAGCCCCATTTTTGTTTGAGAAATTAGTATTTGATTTTCTTTTTCGTATGTAATTTGGTAAATTCTCTGCTGAGAATTATGATACCTTGTAGAATGCTGTTGACACACCAATTAGGTGGTTTTCCTGAAGCTAAATGACGCCTGTCAGTTGTTAGGTCAACTGTAAGATTTTGATCCCCTCTGCAGGTGAGCTTTTCCTGGCCATTATTTTTAAGGACCCTCACCAGCGCTCATAAAGATTTGTTTAGGTACTGCAGTCATGTTTACTAGTAAATACTTTGGGTGTTGGCTAAGCTCTCCTAGGGCTGCAAAAATCAGTTGGGTCTATAAGAAACAGTGGTGTCAAGACTCTGGCTAATTCCTCCCTTTAGGTGGCTGTCCATGTGTCCTGTTGTATGTGTAACAACATCCTGTGCTTTCACCTAGGAGCCGGTTGTATCCGTAATTCTACAAACAAACATGTTTCCAGATGCTTTCAAATAATGTCCCAAGTGAGAACTGTTGTTTGAAGCATACCCTGTGAGTAAAGATGATGGGTATCAGTGTGGGTTTCTTTAGGAGTAAAGGAAGCAGAGGGTGATTAGGACAATCAGGATCTGGGTGTCCCTTTAGTTGGAGGCATTCACTGTGGTATTGTGGTGGTGGATGAAACAGTAGAAGACAAATTCTCTTCCCTCCACCTTGTGATTGCTTCTACTGCCATATGACAGGGTTGGGCTCAAGATCCACCTGTTAGTGTTCCTACACAGTACGTGTGCATGGTCATGAACACACTGGAGTCACAAGGCTGCACAATCCCCAGGTCTTTCTGCAGACAAATTCACTGTTGCATAGTGGGCTGGGTGAACTTTGTCAGTGCACACTGAGGTATGTCATGTGTACTCATGGAGGCACAGTATCTTGCTGTGGATGTGAACCCTGGGTTGATGAGCAGGAAGGTCCCGCTGGACAGTTCACAGAGGCTGCTGTGTCGGGTTTACTATTTGCAGAGATCACCTGGGTTCCTGCTTCTATTCCACACAGCCTCAAGCTATCTGTTGGTTATTTCAAAATAAATATGACTCTGTGTGTGTGTGTGTGTGTGTGTGTGTGTGCGTGTGTGTGTATGTGTGTATGAGAGAGAGAGAGTATCCATATACATATGTGCACTCATATTGAGCTCAGGGCATCTTTCTTTATGTTTATTTTCAAGTTGGTGTACAGAGGGGTTACATTTTCATACCTAAAGTAATGAGTACATTTCTTATCAAACTTGCTACCTCATCCCTCATTTTCTCCTAGATTTTTCACTCCCTCCATTTTTACAGTTAGTTTACAACATATCTTGTAGTTATTACTTTTGCATTCATTCTTGTTTTACCATTTGCCTCGATATTTTGATGTTCCCCATCCCTTCCCTAATTCACATATATATATATATATATATATATATATATATATATATATATATATATATATATCTCCAGGGTATCAAAATCAAAAACAGTGACAATAGGGCCAAAGCATAGGGAAGATAAGCAAAAGGAAAAAGGAATGATTTCATATAGCACGGTAAAAATAACAACAATGATAAACCATTTGTTTCCATATCATAGAGTTTGTTTCACTTCACATCATTTTATGTGATCATAGGTACATAACTACTGAGATATGGTGTTTAATAATGTCTTTCAAGGCCCACTGGCACTCTGCTAACCTGGACACATAGCCTGCCTTTCAGTACGGCCACGCCTATTGTGCCACCTGTGCTGCCCTCAAAAGTTCTCAGTGTTGTGTGTGTAGTCAGAGGCTACCTACAGTTTTTTCACATTGCATCCTTGAATTCCTCCAATGAGATTTTGCTTAAATAGTCATGCTGTGTAGGGTTAATTGAAATATATAGTCTTGAGTCTTTGGACACATTTGTTGGAGAAGTTTATCTTTTTGTTAGGTTAAACATTTGTTTTCAAGTAGTATCCATCATTTGATTCTGGACATCATCACCATCTGCTGTCATTAAATAGCTTAAATACCTCTTTTTTATGACAGTTCTTCAGATATATGAAATCGCAGATTGCATTTCACACTATTTCCGAATAAATGTTTTTATTTTTAGGATTAATGCCCTTAGATAATTAGGCAGTTTGAATTTGTTTTTCCTTAGAGTGCTTGCTTGCAATAGCAGATCTGAATAAAGCTGCAGTTTGTTCAGAGAAGAAAACGTCAGTTCTGTATATCATACTGTCTACTAAGAATCTCCAAACGTAGTCATATTCTTTCTGGAGTTGTACTTCTGTCCACAGACATAGAGATTCATGCTGATTTAAACTTCTGATTATTTTCATATATGCCACTAAGTCCTGCCTTGTCTACTCATTATTGTACAAGTTTTAAAGGGAAGGAGCACACTGAAGCTTTTTCTATAATTTAATTGGAGAGAAGAATCTCATAGACTCCTCTTCCTGGGCTGGCTTCCAACTGTGATCCTCAGATCTCAACCTCCTTTGTAGCTACGATTATTGGCATGAGCCACTGGTGCCAGGCAACTTGTCACATTGTTTTTCCCACCAAATATCCATCCAATTTTTAAAAATCCAACTTTGGCTTTGTCAGGGTTGATTGCAATCATGATCATTTCAGTGATTTTCAACTCTGGGCTTCATCTTCTGCTTTTGTTGCTCTCAATCTGTTTATGAGGGCCTTGAGAAGTATTTTCTTAGCCACGATGCTTGCATGAAGCATCTTTCCTGACTCGCCATACTTTTAACTATGGTACTCCAGAGAATGCTCCCTTTTCATGTTAGCAAATGGTACAAGGAAGAAGGTTTTCAAGGTTCAATAAATTACATGCGCATGGAATCAAACAGATGTAAGCACGTTTACTTACTGGAAAATTTGTGAATGGTGAGTCACAATTCACAACAGCAGTGTACCATTTAGCAAACTCAAGAGGTTTAGAAAATTAAAATGTATATTCTTTTGGAGCAGAATATATGTATATATAAGTTCATCAGAATAGTATTTTTCCTCTTAAATAATATGGTTAAGAGCAAGTAGTTCTAAGGACTGATGTTTTTAATCATGGAAATAAGGAGGAGACATAATTTACATGTTTGCAGAAAGTTAGTTGACATTGTCCAGGGTTGGTAAAGTGAATCTAACTTGAAGCATGCTTGCTTAGCATGCATGAAGCCCTGGGTTCAATGCCCCAGCACCACAGAAACAGAGAAGGACAGAAGTGGCGCTATGGCTCAAGCGGCAGATTGATAGCTTGAGCAAACATAAGCCAGGGACAGTTCACAGGCCCTGAGTCCCAAGCCCCAGGACTGACAAAACAAAAACAGACCCAATAAAAAGAACCTTCAAAATGGGAACCAGAGGCTGGACAACTCCAGCCCCTGCCTCATGAGACTTCCAGGCTTCATTCAAGGACTGCCATCTAACACCAAGGGACCCTGCTGCTCGCCTTATCCAGGAGGGGCCTCATTTCTGCCTCTTACCCCTAATGTCGACGCTCTTTACCAGCAGGAAGCAGCCAAAGAGTCATTGTCCTTTTCCATAGCTATTAAAAGGGTGGAATGTCAGTTCCCTCCTGGAGGGCTCCAAGCAGATGCCCCTCACCTCATTATGCCTCCACACTGTTACTGGGTAACCAGCAGGCCTAGAGGCAGGTACCTTCCCCTTCCCTAATCCTAATCCACCTGACCCAGTCCTCTGCCCTAGATTAGGCAGGGCTGGCTGAGGGTCAACTGATCTCTCCCTTTTCTCCCTTCTCTCTGGCCATGGATCATCACCACCAGAGGCCAGCAGTTCGGTAGTAAACTTTCCTCTCCTGCTTTAAAATAAATGTACATAAGCGAAACAGAGCTGTGGCTCAAGTAATAGCATTGGCCTGAAGCTGACAAAGCTTAGGATAGTGCTCTTGTTGAGTTCAAGCACAGGACCCCTTCCCCACCCCAATGCTTCTAATTATCAAGATATGTATATATATATATATATATATTATATATATCTTTATTGAGAGTTAGTACCCACATAAATTTGACAATATACATTTTAAACTTCCCAGGGATAAACATCATCATTCTAGCGGGGAGGGGAGAAGATGGGTTAGGGGAATGAGGGAGGAGACAGTGCAAGGGGGAGGGGGAGGTGGGAATAATGGAGGTAACAGTACAAGGGGTAGTGGGAGGTGGAGGGGGAGGGAATGATGGAGGGAACAACAGTACAAGTGGGAGGGGAGGGGGGAGGGCAGGGTAAGCTGAATGATGGAGGTAACAGTACAAAGGGGAGGGGTAGGGGGAATGATGGAGGTAACAAAGAGTACAATGGGGAGGTGAGGGGTATGATGTAGGTTAAATACAGTACAAGGGGGGAAGGGGAGGGGGCAGGGCAAGGTGGAAAGATGGAAGTATGAAACAGTCCAAGGGGAGAGGGGGATGGGATGGAGGAATGATAGAGTTAACAAACAGTATCAGGGGGGAGTGGAGGAGGAGGGGAGGGGAATGATGGAGGTAACAGTACAAGGTGAGTGGGAAGAGGAGGGGGAAATGATGGACATAACAAACAGTACAAGTGGGGATGGGAGGGGGGAATTATGGACGTAACAACAGTACAAGGGGAATGGTGGTGGGTGAGGGGGAAATTATGGAGGTAAGAAAGTACAAGGGTGGAGGGGGAGTGCGAATAATGGAAATAAGAAACAGCCCGAAGGTGACGGGGATGATGGAGGTAACAAACAGTACAGGGGGGAGGGGCAATAATGGAGATAAGGAAAAGCACTAGGGGTGAGGGGGAAGTGGGAGGGGGAATGATGGAGATAACAAACAGTGCAAGGGGGAAGAGGGAGTGGAAAGGGAGGAGGAGGGGAATGATGGAGGTAAAAAACAGTACAAGGGGGGAAGGGGAGTGGGGAGGGGGGGAGGGGGGAATGATGGAGGTAGCAAACAGTACAAGGAAAGTACCCAAATCCTAATGTACAAAACTGGAACCTCTCTGTTCATCACTTTGACAATAAATAAGGGGAAAAAAAAGAAATGTGACAATAACAGAGGCTGGGGGGTGAGGAGATATGGCCAATGGGAACTCTTCTACAGTTAGTGGGAATGTAAATTTGTTCAACTATTCTGAAAGCAGTATAACGGTTCCTCAAGACACTGAAAATAGCAATTTCCTATGACCCAGCAATTCCAGTCCTGGGCATTTATCCAATTAACCCCAAACCACACTAAGGCTAACAGCACCACATGTTCATTGCAGCATTGTTTAGCATATCCAAGATATAGAATCACCCAGATGCCCCTCAAGAAAATTAATGGATCAATAAAATGTGGCATATGTACACAATGGAATTCTATGCTTTTATCAGAAAGAATGACATTGCTCTAATCATAAGGAAATGGAAATAGTTAGAAAAAAATAGAAAAAAATTGCACTAAGAGAGCCCTACCCAAAGAAACATAAACGCTATGTCCTTCCTTATTGGTAATAATTAATATATGTCTAGGATAGACCTAGCAGATGATCACAATAGCTCAATAGCTATATACAGATGATTACATAAGATGATGCTAAGAGAAATGTTCTCCAAACTATGGAAATAAGTGGTTTATCATGAATTAGGGAAGGGAAGAGGAGCATAAAAATGGTGAGATAAAGGGTAAAATGCAATCCAATGCAACAGCAGTATTTACAAGAAAATATGTTGGAAATTAACTGTACAAATTGGGGTGGTATAATTGGGAAGGAGGAAAGGTAGGAAAAAAATGAGGGAGTCGTAACAAGTTGGACAAGAAATGTATTCACTATCCAATGTATGTAACTGTACCCCATATGTACTTCACCTTGACAATAATAAAAAAAAATTATATTAATCATTGTGAGCGTGACCAAAAGAAACATATGTTGCATGGTCTCCTTCCTTTATAGTCATGAGAATGGGCCTAGGAATCTACAGGGAAACACATTGGATGGTAAAAGACAAATCATACCACTTATACATGACATATTATACAGGATTCTAGACAATCAAACAGTGAGACCAAAGAAGGATATTCTTAGGAGAGGATCACAATAGGTCAATAGCTATGTGCACATGATAATACAAAAGGATGTTTATTGAAGTGAACTTCAAGAAATGGAAACAAGAGATTTTTTTTTAACTTTTTATGATTTTTCCCCATTTGTTGTTGTTTGTGATTTCTATGCTTTTTGCCTTGTATGTAAGTTTATCTGTTTGGGGGAGAGTAAAGGGAAGTACAGAAATGGTGGAACAAATTTGAACAAATGGAGGAGGGAAACTCATAAGATACATTGTGTTGAAAATTAATCTGTATAACTTGGGGATGGTTTGAGGCAGGGGGGAGGGAATGGGGGAGTAAATGAAGGAAGAGGTCACTTTGTTCAAAGAAATGTACTCAGTACATGACCTATATAACTATAACCCCTTTTACATCAACTTTACAGGAAAAGTAAATTAAAATAATAAAAAAATTGAGAAACAGATATGAAAGAGTAATGGAGGACAAATTTCAGCAATGAATGTTATACATGGTAGTATCACAATGTATCCCCTTGACACAATTGGTATATACTAACAAAAAATTTTTGATAAGGGTTATAAAACTAGAAAATAAAATAAATGCATCTCCCATATATTTAATATTTTACTTGGTCCTTCAGAAATACCACAGGAGCTGTTATATGGATCTTTCAATAGAACCATAAAAGGAAAAACCTATAAAACATTTCCCAAGCAATTAAAGGGCTCAATTCAATAAAAATTAATAGCTTGAGGCACTCAAACTTTTTTCTTGGAGGCTGCCAAAACTTTCTTATTTATTTTTTTATTTTTTGGCCAGTCCTGGGGCTTGAACTCAGGGCCTGAACACCGTCCCTGGCTTCCTTTTTGCTCAAGGCTAGCACTCTACTACCTGAGCCACAGCGCCACTTCTGTCCGTTTTCTGTATATGTGGTGCTGGGGAATCGAACCCAGGGCCTCATGTATACAAGGCAAGCTCTCTCGCCACTAGGCCATATTCCCAGCCCCAAAACTTTCTTATTTTAATATTCCATTTCAACATCGAGGAAATGTGAATGCTAGAGAGGATCCACTCACTGAACATTTCTAAAGCCACATAGGTGCATGCGCTAGGATTCATATATTATAGGGCTTTAAAATTATATAGATCAAGAACTATTACTGTGCTGTAGAAGTGTGGCCTGACCTTGTATGTTGATTCAGCTTAAGCTCATTGAAATAATAGCACATATTTCAATGGTCAAAGATGAGAAATACATTCACATGCAAGCCATACAGTAACTATAATAATACAATAATAATTGGGCCAGAAAATACATGGGCTGGACTGGGAAATCAGAAGGTGATATTAAGAAATGCTGTCTGAATTGGGTTTTCTGAAAGGTCCCTAAGGTGTTTACTACTGAGTGAAATTTTCTTTTGTCCTTTTTTTTTTTTTTTGTCAGTCATAGGACTTGAAGTCGGGGCTGGGATTCTCTCTGAGTTGTTTGGTTCAAGTCCAGTACTCTATCACTTTGAGCCACAGTGCCACTTGTGCTTTTGTGGTGGTTAATTGGAGTTAAAAGTCTGAAGGATGAATGGAAAGGTGCGAAGAAGGCGGCCATGGGTAGTGTTGGGCTCAAAGTGTCATTCCAGGAGCATGGCAGGTGTTAGTTCTATTGTGCAATGCAAGGTTTGAATCATCCACATGGCATTTTGTTCAGTTTAGAGGAAATATTGGCAAAGCAGAACCATTCTAGAGGGTGGCAAGCCACGAAAACAGAAAATCTGCCTGATAAAGAAGAATTTTGGGTGGGACACCATATTGAGGAAATAATGACAATGTTTGCTAATGTATGGTAGGTCATTTCTCTTACCAAACAGAACTATGGCCCAAGAGTGGAAGTGAGTAGGGAATAAATCTCTATTGAAAATAAGAAGTCCCCCACCATACACATGGTTGTTTCATATAATGTCCTTTTATCTGCTGGCCTCATCATCCTTGATAGAATTCAGCAGTTAATAGTATAGATCAGTTCTTGCCTAGACCCCACTTAACTAACTTCCATCCTGAAACAACTTCTGAAGTCCAGAATGTTCCCTTCCTTAGCTTATTCTAGTCTTTTGAGATCCTGCTGACTTTTTAAAATGTGATGTTTCTTGCTAAGCACGTTCAATAAAACCAGCTTGTGTAAGAAATGCCCCCATCCCTCCAAAAAGACTCACACAATAAGTACAATCTTAAGTACCAGTTATGTGTCAAGCCTTTGCTAGGCACATGCAAATTCTTTTGTTGAGAGTTGATCATCTGGGAGAACTTATAATGACATTGCGATGTTAGCAGGTGTGTGGAGAAGCAGGGTATATGGAGGAAAGAAGAGATGGATCTGTATTTTTCCCAGTGTATTGAAGGAAATGTGGAGGGAAGGGAAAGGAAACAGTCCCATGACTACTTGCTCAAGGCTCTGTACAATGTCTTTTGGCATTTTGTTAGTAGATTACTGTTTGGCCAACATCTACGCCCATTGTTACTGTACATCCCTTCTGCATGACTGGCCTTTTAAATAAACTTTCTGGAGATCAGCTTGACATTGCAGGCTATGTGAAATTTTGCCTGGGATTGAATAAAAATGGTTATTTCTTGGAATTTTTTAATAGAATACAGGAGACAGAATAATCATGACTTTTTTGAAAAATAACTTTTGGCATAAAGACCACTTGTTTGCGAGCAGAGGCAGATCTGGTCTCTGGTCAGCTTCTCTTCCCTCAGGCTCCTCTGCGGATTCTGTTGTTGGCCACATTCATGGACTTTCTCTTGGGTGGTCAGATGTTACAAAGGGCATCACACATCTCTGTCTTGCTTTGGGCCTGGACACACTGATCTTTTTGTTACAATAGGGTTGGTCACCTCGAACTGAACCCTGTGAAAGGTCTGAGGAAATGTGGTTGGAGATGACAACCATGTTACAGACTGCTGTCTGTTCAAAGCCGGTTCCGTGTCAGGGTTGAAAGGAATGACAGGATTATGGTCCCTGGGAAGAGCTCACAGGGGGCCTTTCTCAGGGCCAAGGGCACATGGCTTTCTCCATGGGGATCATTACACAATACACAATCATTACACAACATGCAGCACTTGATTCCTAAGGCCTTGTTGTTGCAGGGAGGTTGATTTTTACTTCCTCTCCTGTTGTTTTGGCTATGTTTTTCATTCCTTACATAGTCTCTTGGAAAGAGTTGGTAGATAACTTCTCTGGGCCCCTCCCATGAGTCCGTCCCTTCTCCTTCTGTGTGAAAACTCATTTTGTAATTTAAACGAAGAGAGAAGTTCAATCACCTGTCACTCATGGTCTCAATTAGTTGTGGTAATATTTAATTAGCTGCTTGTACTGTGGTGGCACTTACTAAAAAATTCATAGAGAATGTTGATCAGCTATAATAGTATGATAGTATTACCATATTACTGTACAACATTATAAAACAGATACACAGCAGAGAGTGCTTAGAAAATTTCTAAGTACTGTATGTAAGCATTTAGGTTCTTGACCCACTTAAATATTCATTACGCTAATTTAATTTATTTAGTAATTATTTTCTGATTATATACAAAATATGATTTCACATTAGTATTTCCAGGGGCTTATATACTTAATGTAATGTTGTCTTTTTTTTTTTTTTGCCAGTTCTGAGGCTTGAAATCAAAGCCTGAGCATTGTCCCGGAGCTGCTTTTGTTCAAGGCTAGCACTCTACTATTTGAGCCACAGCACCACTTCCAGCTTTTTCTGTTTATGTGGTGGGGAGGAATGGAACCCAGGGCTTCATGCATGCTAGGCAAGCACTCTGCCACTAAGCCACATTGCCATTCTAACATCTTGGGTCTATTTATGAATTGTATATTGTGCCAGTCCTGAGGCTTGAACTCAGGGCTTGGGTGCTGTCCTCGTACTTTTGTGCTCAAGACTAGTAGTCTACCATTCGAACCATAGGTCCACTTCCAGCTTTTTTGGTAGTTATTTGGAGATTTGTCTCACAAACTTTCCTGCCTGGCTGGCTTTGAGCTGTGATTCTCAGCTCATAGACTCCTGAGAAGTTCGGATTACAGGTGTGAGCCACTGGCACTTAGCAGCAATTTTTTTTGTTTTTGAAAATATGATTGGAAAGATAATTTACAATATTTTAAGTGATGAACTGTTTTTCCTAAGTCAAGTATTTTGACATATTTTCTAGGTAATCATTCACGTTGATGTAAAATATTACATGGAAGAATGTTTATGTATTTATTATGTGGAAGACAGCAATTTGCTTTCCATAATTGTTCATTCACTTGTGAAAAGCCTTTTCCTTCTGTAAACCAGTCTAAAGCTACAAAAATAGGTCCTGAACTATTAGAATCTTATTAAAACATGTATTGTGCACTCTCTCTTCTCTTCTCCTCTCCTCTCCTCTCTTCTTCTCTCCTCTACTCTCCTTCCCTGCCCTCCCTCCCCTCCCCTCGCCTCTCCTCTTCTAGCCTTCCCTCCCCTCCCCTCCTGTCCCCTAACCTCTCCTCTCCTCCCCTCCCCTCCTCTCTTTTCCCCTTCCCTCCCCTCCCCTCCTATCCCCTCTCCTCCTCTCTCCTCTCCTGTCTTCTCACACCACCTCTAGTAACAAGGTTTGAATTCAAGGCTTCATCCTGCCATGTATGCCCTCTCAGCTGCTACTTTGCCACTTACACATCTGGCCCACCATTTCACTGGTTAATTGGAGATGGAGTCTTTTGGACTTTACTGCTTGGGCTGGCTTTGAACCCTGACCCTCTGGATCTCAGCTTGCTGAGTAACCAGGTTTACAGGCACGAGCCCTAGGTGCCTGGTTAAATGATGTGTTTTAATTTTAACCTGTATTGTTATGTTCAATGTACACAGCTTAGAAATATGTGATGACAGTAATTTGTATGCAGCAAACTACATTATTCCTAGCGAATTAGAGAATTAGAGGGCACATTTTGGTCATGAGGATTTTAAAAAAAAAATAGATGAGTAGAACCCTTGAAATGACAATTAAAAAAATAAGATGGCCCAATATGTATATGAGAAAGTATGATGTAAAACACAAATTAATGAGTTGTATGGTTCTAGATGCTATGAATTCTGAGGATCCAACAATGAGGTCTGAGCTTTCATACAGCTCAGCTTTCTAAAAATTGCTGTTAATTGATCTTACATTAATTATCTCATTTCATTGCTAAACAACCTGAATATTAGATCGGTTATGTCTTGAAATCATAATTTGCATATAAGAAAACATGGCCTAATGTATGAAACTGTAACCCATCTGTACATCACTTTGACAATAAATAAGTAATTATTACAAAAAAAAAAGAAAAGGAAAACACATAGAGAGGCTGCTGGCTACTCCAAGTGGAGGTGATGGTGTCTTTCTAATTATAAGGCACATGGTAGCTGTGAGGATTATTCTAAAAAAGAGTTTGCTGATCAAAGATGGCCTTTAGAACTTTTGATAACATTGAAAACTACTAGGTCAATCATGATTTCTCTCAACCAACTAATTATGCCTATTTAGAAATAACAATTATATGAGAGGATATCATTTTGACAGCATTTTCTATTTTCTGAAAAACAAGAAATGTAATGTTAGACTCATTTTCTGTATACTGAAGATGATGTAGGAGCTCAATGTAGTTCAGTGCCAATGTGATCCTTTTAAATATGAACTATGAAGTTCTGCCTGATGCTTTGCTCATTTGAGCTAAATTTAAAAATTCAAATGCGAGGGGCTTTTAAAAAATAAGTAAGGAATATATTTCTAACAAATGTTTAATCTATTATTGGAAAACTAGCACTTTGTTGATTCTTTGTTTTTGTTATTGTTTGTGTTGCATGAACGCAGGTGCTGTCCCTGAGTTCATGCACTCTCTTCCTCTCTCTCTCCCTTACTCTCTTTCTTTTATCCTTCCTTCCTTCTTTCCTTCCTTCCTTCCTTCTTTCCTTCCTTCCTTCCTTCTTTCCTTCCTTCCTTCCTTCCTTTGCCAGTCCTGGACTCAGGTCCTGAGCACTGTCGCCCGCAGTTTTTTTTTGCTTAAGGCTACCACACTACCACTTGAGCCACTGCTCCACTTTTTGCTTTTTTCTATGTATGTGGTGCTGAGGAATCGAACCCATGGTTTCATGTATACAAGGCAAGCACTCTACCACTAGGCCATATTCCCAGCCCTTCTTCCTTTCTTTTCAATGCTAGTCCTCTTTCACTTTGAGCCACAGTGCCACTTCTAGGTGTTTGTTTTTTCTTTTTGTTTTGTAGTTAACTGGAGATGAGACTCTTTAAGAGACATTCTTGTCCTCACTGGCATTAAACCATGATTCTCAAAGCTCAGCCTCCTGAGTAGCTAGGATGACAGACAGGCATTAGCCACCAGCACCCTGCACATTGGGACACTTCTAAAATGTAGATCTTATACTTAAATTCCTCTTCTCCACTGCCTTATGGAAGGAGCCCAAGTTGACCCCAGCCTTTTTAAAATTTTCCTAATACTTATAGCATTCAGCAATAGGAATTCCTGGTTTCTAGAGACTTGTTCTCTTCCTGCTTTTCTGTCTCTGTCTCTTCTTCCTGGAATCTTCCCCATTCATGTCTGCCTGTAAAATGGCTACACAGCCTTAATGACCTACACAGACGTCAAGTTGAAATGATAAGCATTCTCTTAAATCTTCCAGGTAGATCAGAAGCTGTGCTAGTACTGGTTATATTGCTCTTCTTAATAATGCCACATAATTCACATCCAGTTTGTTTCTGAGCTGGTCTGTCTCCCTTGTGTCTTCCTCTATAGCACATTTGTATCAGAGTTGTGTGGAGAGTTGGGAAACAGACAGATCTCAATTAATCGTGTTCCAATTGGAGGTGATTTGGTTCATCCTAGCTGATACCTCTATTGTCTATAGCTATTAGATAATGGGGTTGGGTTCAAGGACTTCCAAATGTCATTCTTGCCTCCGAATTTGGCCTTGTAAAACAATTTATTTTAATAATAGGACAGGGAAAGTTTACATACTGTTATATTTTGTTAAATAGAGATACTGTAATTCTATTTTATTTATTTATTTATTTATTTATTTATTTATTTATTTATTTTTGGCCAGTCCTGGGCCTTGGACTCAGGGCCTGAGCACTGTCCCTGGCTTCCTTTTTGCTCAAGGCTAGCACTCTGCCACTTGAGCCACAGCGCCACTTCTGGCCATTTTCTGTATATGTGGTGCTTGGGAATCGAACCCAGGGCCTCATGTATACGAGGCAAGCTCTCTCGCCACTAGGCCATATCCCCAGCCCCAATTCTTTTTTTTTAAATCTTGAAGTCTTTGTACAAAGGAGTTGTATTCACCATATCAGTTGAGTACAATGCATCCCCTTCCTTCATTCTCCCAATCTCTCCTAGCCCCATGCCTTGCCTCAGCTTTCTTAACCTTAAAAGATATGTACAAAGTACAACACGTGTGGGTAGTGAATGTTACCGGTTGAACAATACTGAAACATATTGCATCTGAGAATGAAGATGGAAAAACAAAACTCAGTGAAAGCTATTGAATAATAGGGGTTGAGAGGGCAGGGAATGTGAGAGTAAAAGAAGGATTAATTTAACATACTGTATCATCATTTGTAAAATCTCTTTTAAAAGGTGCTAAATTGAAGAGCTCTTTTTCTGCAAGTGTTTGCAGTAAAAACGTTCGAATTTTGAGATGATTTTTCCCCTTTTTATTTAGTATTAAATTGAGTACAAATATTGTAAAAGTTAGATAATTTTTTCCCCAGACTCTCAATGTTCGATCTTATAATGTGAAATAGAAAGGAAATCAGCATGGAGAGTAACTATGGTGTGAAGGTTTGAAAATAATTATATATATATAAATAAATGTACTCCCTTGAAAGACACTAGTCAAATTTCTCTTCTGCAAAGTTCATAGTATATGATGTGACAGTACTATTGAATATAATGAACTACAGAGGTTTAATAAATGTTGCCCTCCAAAGAGAAAATCCAAGATGGTAGGTGGGATTTTCACATTACAGTGAGTACAGTGTTGAAGTGGACATTTATCACTAAGTGCAAGAACTCCACTCACCTAATTTATTTTAGCAAGGGAAAGACTATTCTCTTGAATAGACACTTAGGTCAGAGAAAATACGTTCAAAAGAATTAGTTTCAGCTAGGTAAAGTAGGATTTGGTACACTCGGCATTTTCTCTTCCAATTTTTTTCTAGCAGCCATCATTATTTTTAATGACCTTCATTAAATTTTTACATATCAGCTCTGCTTATCCATGTTCTTAAAGATTTTTGCACTTAAATGTTTTGGAGTAAATACCGGTAACATAAATAGCGCCATATTCATAATGTGTCTAAAAAAGTATGCTGGTTATTTCCCCCCCCCACACACACACACCTAGGTAGCATTGGTGTAGCCAGTAGAAAGGACTGAGTTGGAGGATCAGAATTGTTGGTAAGTCTGGCTCCACTGTTAATGAGTAGTTTAAGATTGGAAGGTCTTTAAGTGCTTCCAGCCTAAGTTACCTACTCCATCAAAAATAGAAAGTGAAGCGCCCCTTGATGATTAGCAACACTGCATGGAAGCTCTCTAGAACTAATACAGCATCTAAGGAATTAAGTCTATAATCACTGCCATAGAATGACGCTAGTTAAGAGGTATGTTATTATGGTCCTCAGAGTCAAAGTTTTAATGAAAGAATTGTATGCTACAGGTTTTCCTGTGCCAAGCCCATGTTAGTCTTAATAAATACTAAAGAACTAAGTTAGTAAAATGGTGTGCAAAGAATGTTTAGTTGAGCGTCTCATTGGTGCCATATGGCATAAATATGAGTAGGATAACTGCAAAGAAGCTTCAGAGTGGAGAAGTATCCAAATGTCCTCAAATTCTCGAGTTGTCCAGAAAAAGAACTTGGCTCCATTCTCCAGAAAGTTCCAACAGAGGAACTTGCCTCCCAAGGCTTCAGCTGAGGATAGACATGGTTTCAGGGGAAGGTGGTCATTTCCAGGAAGGTCCCACTCTGGTGGAAAATGGTCTCCTTGTAAGGGCAGGAGTCCTGTGGGGCCTCATTCATTGTCGAACCTTAGTAAAACCTGGCTGGCCTCGCCTGAGCAGGGAAAGCATGCCATGTTTAGCATTTACTCAACTTTGCTCATTCATACTAGGGTATCATGATGGACCCTTAGTCTTTTTCTGTTTCATTAATTATTGAATTAGGTTTGCGTGTATCTTTACATGTTTCATTTTAGAGTATGTTGTGCCTGTTGGGTGCTTGAATTCAGGGCCTGGGAGTGGTCTGAATTTTTCCTTTTTTTAAATCAAGGTTAGTGCTCTACCACGTGATCCACAGCTCTACTCAGAGGCTTTTTTGGCTGGTTATTTGGTGATAACAGGCTCACAGTCATACTGGTAGGTTGGCTTCAAACAGCAACCCTCAGCTCTCAGCCTCCTGAGTAGCTGGAGTGTAAGCATGAGCCAATGGTGCCTAGCATATTTTGTTAGTTTTTGAGAAATAGCTCATACAGGTTAATAGAAAAGCAGTAAAAAATTATTTTTTCTTATTCTTGAACGAAACTGCTTACTTAACAAGAAGAAATTCCAGAACTGCTGTCTTGTGTGTTATGGAGAGGTGGTCTATGTCTATGCATAACAGTGGCTTGTTCTGTTTGCTTTGCATTCTTGGATACTAGACATTGCTTTCCACCTCAATAGCCATACTTTACAGTATGAAATATATATATATATATAGATATAGATATAGATATATATATTGCTACATACATAAGAATCATGAGGATGTGGGCATACATTCTTTTTCTAGCAGAGTGATTTTCTATAATGAAGTATTTTCTCTGCAGAGAAATCAAAGGAAAACGGTAAATGCTAAGATTATTGCAGACGTTCTTTAGTCACCCAAATCTCTTAATGCTGATGCGATTTCCTCTGTTGAAAATAATCATGCATTGTTAGGTGTTCTCCTTGTAATATGTTACAGATAGAAAAGCTTTTTTTTTCTGAAAAATAATGCTCCGAAGTGAATTTTCAATCAGTGTGACAATTTAATTGCAGTCCAAATTTTATGGTGAAATAATTTCAACATGTGAAAGTTTTAGATTTTTCCCCCAAATAATTTCTAGTACCATGCACAGTTTTTACATTCCTAATGAAGTGATCTTGATGAATGTGTGTCAGAAATGAGGAAAGATGCAATGGGCTAGATCCAAACCGCAGATGAAAAGTAAGAACAGGACTCCAGCTCTCTTAGGCTGGCTCATCCAATGCTATCCATAAGGCAGATACAGGAATTTATGCTGACACAAGAAAAAGAGCAAAGAATTAAATATTTTCTTATGCTGAAAATTACAATGGGATTTTACTTAGTTTGGTCAAGAACACTGTGAATATTTTTTTTTAGCTTTTCTCTAGTTTCCTTATTTTGTGGTGGTCTTCAGATTACTAGATCTTTACAAATCCACATGAATAAAGAACATTTACTGTTCTGAATTGAAATAGGTTGTTTGTTTGTTAGCTA
>NW_025959230.1:0-42545 GCF_023159225.1 Perognathus longimembris pacificus | reverse complement strand
AGGAACGACATGAACATGCTGCGTAGGTAGCTGTTTATCAGTAAATATCTCCACTGAGATTAAGAAAAGCAGTAGCTTAATAAATTAAGTACTTCCTGGTATGGTTACTCTACTGGTAACTCCCCAAAAGAATCTGGATTTTGGTGAGGGAACAGAGAAAAAAGCTCATTTAGGACCTGCACTTACGAAGGGGGTAGGCAGCTGTATATCAGGGAGTAAACCTTCTGAGAATAAAAACAGCTGGAGCTTGTTAAGGTAATTACACAGGGGAAAGGATAATGTACTGGGAACTCCTCAGAAGAATCTGATTTGTGGTGAGGGGAGAGAGATAAAAGCTCATTTAGGAACGACATGAACATGCTGCGTAGGTAGCTGTTTATCAGTAAATATCTCCACTGAGATTAAGAAAAGCAGTAGCTTAATAAATTAAGTACTTCCTCGGTATGGTTACTGTACTGGTAACTCCCCAAAAGAATCTGGATTGTGGTGAGGGAACAGAGAAAAAAGCTCATTTAGGACCTGCACTTACGAAGGGGGTAGGCAGCTGTATATCAGGGAGTAAACCTTCTGAGAATAAAAACAGCTGGAGCTTGTTAAGGTAATTACACAGGGGAAAGGATAATGTACTGGGAACTCCTCAGAAGAATCTGATTTGTGGTGAGGGGAGAGAGATAAAAGCTCATTTAGGAACGACATGAACATGCTGCGTAGGTAGCTGTTTATCAGTAAATATCTCCACTGAGATTAAGAAAAGCAGTAGCTTAATAAATTAAGTACTTCCTGGTATGGTTACTGTACTGGTAACTCCCCAAAAGAATCTGGATTGTGGTGAGGGAACAGAGAAAAAAGCTCATTTAGGACCTGCACTTACGAAGGGGGTAGGCAGCTGTATATCAGGGAGTAAACCTTCTGAGAATAAAAACAGCTGGAGCTTGTTAAGGTAATTACACAGGGGAAAGGATAATGTACTGGGAACTCCTCAGAAGAATCTGATTTGTGGTGAGGGGAGAGAGATAAAAGCTCATTTAGGAACGACATGAACATGCTGCGTAGGTAGCTGTTTATCAGTAAATATCTCCACTGAGATTAAGAAAAGCAGTAGCTTAATAAATTAAGTACTTCCTGGTATGGTTACTGTACTGGTAACTCCCAAAAGAATCTGGATTGTGGTGAGGGAACAGAGAAAAAAGCTCATTTAGGACCTGCACTTACGAAGGGGGTAGGCAGCTGTATATCAGGGAGTAAACCTTCTGAGAAAAAACAGCTGGAGCTTGTTAAGGTAATTACACAGGGGAAAGGATAATGTACTGGGAACTCCTCAGAAGAATCTGATTTGTGGTGAGGGGAGAGAGATAAAAGCTCATTTAGGAACGACATGAACATGCTGCGTAGGTAGCTGTTTATCAGTAAATATCTCCACTGAGATTAAGAAAAGCAGTAGCTTAATAAATTAAGTACTTCCTGGTATGGTTACTGTACTGGTAACTCCCCAAAAGAATCTGGATTGTGGTGAGGGAACAGAGAAAAAAGCTCATTTAGGACCTGCACTTACGAAGGGGGTAGGCAGCTGTATATCAGGGAGTAAACCTTCTGAGAATAAAAACAGCTGGAGCTTGTTAAGGTAATTACACAGGGGAAAGGATAATGTACTGGGAACTCCTCAGAAGAATCTGATTTGTGGTGAGGGGAGAGAGATAAAAGCTCATTTAGGAACGACATGAACATGCTGCGTAGGTAGCTGTTTATCAGTAAATATCTCCACTGAGATTAAGAAAAGCAGTAGCTTAATAAATTAAGTACTTCCTGGTATGGTTACTGTACTGGTAACTCCCCAAAAGAATCTGGATGTGGTGAGGGAACAGAGAAAAAAGCTCATTTAGGACCTGCACTTACGAAGGGGGTAGGCAGCTGTATATCAGGGAGTAAACCTTCTGAGAATAAAAACAGCTGGAGCTTGTTAAGGTAATTACACAGGGGAAAGGATAATGTACTGGGAACTCCTCAGAAGAATCTGATTTGTGGTGAGGGGAGAGAGATAAAAGCTCATTTAGGAACGACATGAACATGTGCGTAGGTAGCTGTTTATCAGTAAATATCTCCACTGAGATTAAGAAAAGCAGTAGCTTAATAAATTAAGTACTTCCTGGTATGGTTACTGTACTGGTAATTCCCCAAAAGAATCTGGATTGTGGTGAGGGAACAGAGAAAAAAGCTCATTTAGGACCTGCACTTACGAAGGGGGTAGGCAGCTGTATATCAGGGAGTAAACCTTCTGAGAATAAAAACAGCTGGAGCTTGTTAAGGTAATTACACAGGGGAAAGGATAATGTACTGGGAACTCCTCAGAAGAATCTGATTTGTGGTGAGGGGAGAGAGATAAAAGCTCATTTAGGAACGACATGAACATGCTGCGTAGGTAGCTGTTTATCAGTAAATATCTCCACTGAGATTAAGAAAAGCAGTAGCTTAATAAATTAAGTACTTCCTGGTATGGTTACTGTACTGGTAACTCCCCAAAAGAATCTGGATTGTGGTGAGGGAACAGAGAAAAAAGCTCATTTAGGACCTGCACTTACGAAGGGGGTAGGCAGCTGTATATCAGGGAGTAAACCTTCTGAGAATAAAAACAGCTGGAGCTTGTTAAGGTAATTACACAGGGGAAAGGATAATGTACTGGGAACTCCTCAGAAGAATCTGATTTGTGGTGAGGGGAGAGAGATAAAAGCTCATTTAGGAACGACATGAACATGCTGCGTAGGTAGCTGTTTATCAGTAAATATCTCCACTGAGATTAAGAAAAGCAGTAGCTTAATAAATTAAGTACTTCCTGGTATGGTTACTGTACTGGTAACTCCCCAAAAGAATCTGGATTGTGGTGAGGGAACAGAGAAAAAAGCTCATTTAGGACCTGCACTTACGAAGGGGTAGGCAGCTGTATATCAGGGAGTAAACCTTCTGAGAATAAAAACAGCTGGAGCTTGTTAAGGTAATTACACAGGGGAAAGGATAATGTACTGGGAACTCCTCAGAAGAATCTGATTTGTGGTGAGGGGAGAGAGATAAAAGCTCATTTAGGAACGACATGAACATGCTGCGTAGGTAGCTGTTTATCAGTAAATATCTCCACTGAGATTAAGAAAAGCAGTAGCTTAATAAATTAAGTACTTCCTGGTATGGTTACTGTACTGGTAACTCCCCAAAAGAATCTGGATTGTGGTGAGGGAACAGAGAAAAAAGCTCATTTAGGACCTGCACTTACGAAGGGGGTAGGCAGCTGTATATCAGGGAGTAAACCTTCTGAGAATAAAACAGCTGGAGCTTGTTAAGGTAATTACACAGGGGAAAGGATAATGTACTGGGAACTCCTCAGAAGAATCTGATTTGTGGTGAGGGGAGAGAGATAAAAGCTCATTTAGGAACGACATGAACATGCTGCGTAGGTAGCTGTTTATCAGTAAATATCTCCACTGAGATTAAGAAAAGCAGTAGCTTAATAAATTAAGTACTTCCTGGTATGGTTACTGTACTGGTAACTCCCCAAAGAATCTGGATGTGGTGAGGGAACAGAGAAAAAAGCTCATTTAGGACCTGCACTTACGAAGGGGGTAGGCAGCTGTATATCAGGGAGTAAACCTTCTGAGAGTAAAAACAGCTGGAGCTTGTTAAGGTAATTACACAGGGGAAAGGATAATGTACTGGGAACTCCTCAGAAGAATCTGATTTGTGGTGAGGGGAGAGAGATAAAAGCTCATTTAGGAACGACATGAACATGCTGCGTAGGTAGCTGTTTATCAGTAAATATCTCCACTGAGATTAAGAAAAGCAGTAGCTTAATAAATTAAGTACTTCCTGGTATGGTTACTGTACTGGTAACTCCCCAAAAGAATCTGGATTTTGGTGAGGGAACAGAGAAAAAAGCTCATTTAGGACCTGCACTTACGAAGGGGGTAGGCAGCTGTATATCAGGGAGTAAACCTTCTGAGAATAAAAACAGCTGGAGCTTGTTAAGGTAATTACACAGGGGAAAGGATAATGTACTGGGAACTCCTCAGAAGAATCTGATTTGTGGTGAGGGGAGAGAGATAAAAGCTCATTTAGGAACGACATGAACATGCTGCGTAGGTAGCTGTTTATCAGTAAATATCTCCACTGAGATTAAGAAAAGCAGTAGCTTAATAAATTAAGTACTTCCTGGTATGGTTACTGTACTGGTAACTCCCCAAAAGAATCTGGATTGTGGTGAGGGAACAGAGAAAAAAGCTCATTTAGGACCTGCACTTACGAAGGGGGTAGGCCGCTGTATATCAGGGAGTAAACCTTCTGAGAATAAAAACAGCTGGAGCTTGTTAAGGTAATTACACAGGGGAAAGGATAATGTACTGGGAACTCCTCAGAAGAATCTGATTTGTGGTGAGGGGAGAGAGATAAAAGCTCATTTAGGAACGACATGAACATGCTGCGTAGGTAGCTGTTTATCAGTAAATATCTCCACTGAGATTAAGAAAAGCAGTAGCTTAATAAATTAAGTACTTCCTGGTATGGTTACTGTACTGGTAACTCCCCAAAAGAATCTGGATTGTGGTGAGGGAACAGAGAAAAAAGCTCATTTAGGACCTGCACTTACGAAGGGGGTAGGCAGCTGTATATCAGGGAGTAAACCTTCTGAGAATAAAAACAGCTGGAGCTTGTTAAGGTAATTACACAGGGGAAAGGATAATGTACTGGGAACTCCTCAGAAGAATCTGATTTGTGGTGAGGGGAGAGAGATAAAAGCTCATTTAGGAACGACATGAACATGCTGCGTAGGTAGCTGTTTATCAGTAAATATCTCCACTGAGATTAAGAAAAGCAGTAGCTTAATAAATTAAGTACTTCCTGGTATGGTTACTGTACTGGTAACTCCCCAAAAGAATCTGGATTGTGGTGAGGGAACAGAGAAAAAAGCTCATTTAGGACCTGCACTTACGAAGGGGGTAGGCAGCTGTATATCAGGGAGTAAACCTTCTGAGAATAAAAACAGCTGGAGCTTGTTAAGGTAATTACACAGGGGAAAGGATAATGTACTGGGAACTCCTCAGAAGAATCTGATTTGTGGTGAGGGGAGAGAGATAAAAGCTCATTTAGGAACGACATGAACATGCTGCGTAGGTAGCTGTTTATCAGTAAATATCTCCACTGAGATTAAGAAAAGCAGTAGCTTAATAAATTAAGTACTTCCTGGTATGGTTACTGTACTGGTAACTCCCCAAAAGAATCTGGATTGTGGTGAGGGAACAGAGAAAAAAGCTCATTTAGGACCTGCACTTACGAAGGGGGTAGGCAGCTGTATATCAGGGAGTAAACCTTCTGAGAATAAAAACAGCTGGAGCTTGTTAAGGTAATTACACAGGGGAAAGGATAATGTACTGGGAACTCCTCAGAAGAATCTGATTTGTGGTGAGGGGAGAGAGATAAAAGCTCATTTAGGAACGACATGAACATGCTGCGTAGGTAGCTGTTTATCAGTAAATATCTCCACTGAGATTAAGAAAAGCAGTAGCTTAATAAATTAAGTACTTCCTGGTATGGTTACTGTACTGGTAACTCCCCAAAAGAATCTGGATTTTGGTGAGGGAACAGAGAAAAAGCTCATTTAGGACCTGCACTTACGAAGGGGGTAGGCAGCTGTATATCAGGGAGTAAACCTTCTGAGAATAAAAACAGCTGGAGCTTGTTAAGGTAATTACACAGGGGAAAGGATAATGTACTGGGAACTCCTCAGAAGAATCTGATTTGTGGTGAGGGGAGAGAGATAAAAGCTCATTTAGGAACGACATGAACATGTTGCGTAGGTAGCTGTTTATCAGTAAATATCTCCACTGAGATTAAGAAAAGCAGTAGCTTAATAAATTAAGTACTTCCTGGTATGGTTACTGTACTGGTAACTCCCCAAAAGAATCTGGATTGTGGTGAGGGAACAGAGAAAAAAGCTCATTTAGGACCTGCACTTACGAAGGGGGTAGGCCGCTGTATATCAGGGAGTAAACCTTCTGAGAATAAAAACAGCTGGAGCTTGTTAAGGTAATTACACAGGGGAAAGGATAATGTACTGGGAACTCCTCAGAAGAATCTGATTTGTGGTGAGGGGAGAGAGATAAAAGCTCATTTAGGAACGACATGAACATGCTGCGTAGGTAGCTGTTTATCAGTAAATATCTCCACTGAGATTAAGAAAAGCAGTAGCTTAATAAATTAAGTACTTCCTGGTATGGTTACTGTACTGGTAACTCCCCAAAAGAATCTGGATTGTGGTGAGGGAACAGAGAAAAAAGCTCATTTAGGACCTGCACTTACGAAGGGGGTAGGCAGCTGTATATCAGGGAGTAAACCTTCTGAGAATAAAAACAGCTGGAGCTTGTTAAGGTAATTACACAGGGGAAAGGATAATGTACTGGGAACTCCTCAGAAGAATCTGATTTGTGGTGAGGGGAGAGAGATAAAAGCTCATTTAGGAACGACATGAACATGCTGCGTAGGTAGCTGTTTATCAGTAAATATCTCCACTGAGATTAAGAAAAGCAGTAGCTTAATAAATTAAGTACTTCCTGGTATGGTTACTGTACTGGTAACTCCCCAAAAGAATCTGGATTGTGGTGAGGGAACAGAGAAAAAAGCTCATTTAGGACCTGCACTTACGAAGGGGGTAGGCAGCTGTATATCAGGGAGTAAACCTTCTGAGAATAAAAACAGCTGGAGCTTGTTAAGGTAATTACACAGGGGAAAGGATAATGTACTGGGAACTCCTCAGAAGAATCTGATTTGTGGTGAGGGGAGAGAGATAAAAGCTCATTTAGGAACGACATGAACATGCTGCGTAGGTAGCTGTTTATCAGTAAATATCTCCACTGAGATTAAGAAAAGCAGTAGCTTAATAAATTAAGTACTTCCTGGTATGGTTACTCTACTGGTAATTCCCCAAAAGAATCTGGATTTTGGTGAGGGAACAGAGAAAAAAGCTCATTTAAAACCTGCACTTACGAAGGGGGTAGGCAGCTGTATATCAGGGAGTAAACCTTCTGAGAATAAAAGCAGCTGGAGCTTGTTAAGGTAATTACACAGGGGAAAGGATAATGTACTGGGAACTCCTCAGAAGAATCTGATTCGTGGTGAGGGGAGAGTGATAAAAGCTCATTTAGGAACGACATGAACATGCTGCGTAGGTAGCTGTTTATAAGTAAATATCTCCACTGAGATTAAGAAAAGCAGTAGTTTAATAAATTAAATAATTCCTCGTATGGTTACTGTACTGGTAACTCCCCAAAGAATATGGATTGTGGTGAGGGAACAGAGAAAAAAGCTCATTAAGGACCTGCACTTACGAAGGGGGTAGGCCGCAGTATATCAGGGAGTAAACCTTCTGAGAACAAAAACAGTTGGAGCTTGTTAAGGTAATTACACAGCGGAAAGGATAATGTACTGGGAACTCCTCAGAAGAATCTGATTTGTGGTGAGGGGAGAGAGATAAAAGCTCATTTAGGAACGACAGGAACATGCTGCGTAGGTAGCTGTTTATCAGTAAATATCTCCACTGAGATTAAGAAAAGCAGTAGCTTAATAAATTAAGTACTTCCTGGTATGGTTACTGTACTGGTAACTCCCCAAAAGAATCTGGATTGTGGTGAGGGAACAGAGAAAAAAGCTCCTTTAGGACCTCACTTACGAAGGGGGTAGGCAGCTGTATATCAGGGAGTAAACCTTCTGAGAATAAAAACAGCTGGAGCTTGTTAAGGTAGTTACACAGGGGAAAGAGTAATGTACTGGGAACTCCTCAGAAGAATCTGATTTGTGGTGAGGGGAGAGAGATAAAAGCTCATTTAGGAACGACATGAACATGATGCGTAGGTAGCTGTTTATCAGTAAATATCTCCACTGAGATTAAGAAAAGCAGTAGCTTAATAAATTAAGTACTTCCTGGTATGGTTACTGTACTGGTAACTCCCCAAAAGAATCTGGATTTTGGTGAGGGAACAGAGAAAGAGCTCATTTAGGACCTGCACTTACGAAGAGGGTAGGCCGCTGTATATGAGGGAGTAAACCTTCTGAGAATAAAAACAGCTGGAGCTTGTTAAGGTAATTACACAGGGGAAAGGATAATGTACTGGGAAGTCCTCAGAAGAATCTGATTTGTGGTGAGGGGAGAGAGATAAAAGCTCATTTAGGAACAACATGAACGTGCTGCGTATTTAGCTATTTATCAGTAAATATCTCCACTGAGATTAAGAAAAGCAGTAGCTTAATAAATTAAGTACTTTTGGTATGGTTACTGTACTGGTAATTCCCCAAAAGAATCTGGATTGTGGTGAGGGAAAAGTGAAAAAAGCTCATTTAGGACCTGCACTTACGAAGGGGGTCGGCAGCTGTATATCAGGGAGTAAATCTTCTGAGAATAAAAACAGCTGGAGCTTGTTAAGGTAATTACACAGGGGAAAGGATACTGTACCGGGAACTCCTCAGAAGAATCTGATTTGTGGTGAGGGGAGAGAGATAAAAGCTCATTTAGGAACGACATGAACATGCTGCGTTGGTAGCTGTTTATCAGTAAATATCTCCACTGAGATTAAGAAAAGCAGTAGCTTAATAAATTAAGTACTTCCTGGTATGGTTACTGTACTGGTAACTCCCCAAAAGAATCTGGATTGTGGTGAGGGAACAGAGAAAAAAGCTCATTTAGGACCTGCACTTACGAAGGGGGTAGGCAGCTGTACATCTGGGAGTAAACCTTCTGAGAATAAAAACAGCTGGAGCTTGTTAAGGTAATTACACAGGGGAAAGGATAATGTACTGGGAACTCCTCAGAAGAATCTGATTTGTTGTGAGGGGAGAGAGATAAAAGCTCATTTAGGAACGACATGAACATGCTGCGTAGGTAGCTGTTTATCACTAAATATCTCCACTGAGATTAAGAAAAGCAGTAGCTTAATAAATTAAGTACTTCCTGGTA
The DNA here is from genome assembly GCF_023159225.1 of Perognathus longimembris pacificus. NCBI lineage: Eukaryota > Metazoa > Chordata > Mammalia > Rodentia > Heteromyidae > Perognathus > Perognathus longimembris. The sequence goes on along the minus strand of NW_025959230.1, from coordinate 33,565 downwards.
TGGTTACTGTACTGGTAACTCCCCAAAAGAATCTGGATGGTGGTGAGGGAACAGAGAAAAAAGCTCATTTAGGACCTGCACTTACGAAGGGGGTAGGCAGCTGTATATCAGGGAGTAAACCTTCTGAGAGTAAAAACAGCTGGAGCTTGTTAAGGTAATTACACAGGGGAAAGGATAATGTACTGGGAACTCCTCAGAAGAATCTGATTTGTGGTGAGGGGAGAGAGATAAAAGCTCATTTAGGAACGACATGAACATGCTGCGTAGGTAGCTGTTTATCAGTAAATATCTCCACTGAGATTAAGAAAAGCAGTAGCTTAATAAATTAAGTACTTCCTGGTATGGTTACTCTACTGGTAATTCCCGAAAAGAATCTGGATTTTGGTGAGGGAACAGAGAAAAAAGCTCATTTAAAACCTGCACTTACGAAGGGGGTAGGCAGATGTATATCAGGGAGTAAACCTTCTGAGAATAAAAGCAGCTGGAGCTTGTTAAGGTAATTACACAGGGGAAAGGATAATGTACTGGGAACTCCTCAGAAGAATCTGATTCGTGGTGAGGGGAGAGAGATAAAAGCTCATTTAGGAACGACATGAACATGCTGCGTAGGTAGCTGTTTATAAGTAAATATCTCCACTGAGATTAAGAAAAGCAGTAGTTTAATAAATTAAATAATTCCTCGTATGGTTACTGTACTGGTAACTCCCCAAAGAATATGGATTGTGGTGAGGGAACAGAGAAAAAAGCTCATTAAGGACCTGCACTTACGAAGGGGGTAGGCCGCAGTATATCAGGGAGTAAACCTTCTGAGAACAAAAACAGTTGGAGCTTGTTAAGGTAATTACACAGCGGAAAGGATAATGTACTGAGAACTCCTCAGAAGAATCTGATTTGTGGTGAGGGGAGAGAGATAAAAGCTCATTTAGGAACGACAGGAACATGCTGCGTAGGTAGCTGTTTATCAGTAAATATCTCCACTGAGATTAAGAAAAGCAGTAGCTTAATAAATTAAGTACTTCCTGGTATGGTTACTGTACTGGTAACTCCCCAAAAGAATCTGGATTGTGGTGAGGGAACAGAGAAAAAAGCTCCTTTAGGACCTCACTTACGAAGGGGGTAGGCAGCTGTATATCAGGGAGTAAACCTTCTGAGAATAAAAACAGCTGGAGCTTGTTAAGGTAATTACACAGGGGAAAGGATAATGTACTGGGAACTCCTCAGAAGAATCTGATTTGTGGTGAGGGTAGAGAGATAAAAGCTCATTTAGGAACGCCCTGAACATGCTGCGTAGGTAGCTGTTTATCAGTAAATATCTCCACTGAGATTAAGAAAAGCAGTAGCTTAATAAATTAAGTACTTCCTGATATGGTTACTGTACTGGTAACTCCCCAAAAGAATCTGGATTGTGGTGAGGGAACAGAGAAAAAAGCTCATTTAGGACCTACACTTAGGATGGGGGTAGGCATTTGTATATCATGGAGTAAACCTTGTGAGACTAAAAACAGCTACAGCTTGTTAAGGTAATTACACAGGGGAAAGGATAATGTACTGGGAACTCCTCAGAAGAATCTGATTTGTGGTGAGGGTAGAGAGATAAAAGCTCATTTAGGAACGACATGAACATGCTGCGTAGGTAGCTGTTTATCAGTAAATATCTCCACTGAGATTAAGAAAAGCAGTAGCTTAATAAATTAAGTACTTCCTGGTATGGTTACTCTACTGGTAACTCCTCAAAAGAATCTGGATTGTGGTGAGGGAACAGAGAAAAAAGCTCATTTAGGACCTGCACTTACGAAGGGGGTAGGCAGCTGTATATCAGGGAGTAAACCTTCTGAGAATAAAAACAGCTGGAGCTTGTTAAGGTAATTACACTGGGGAAAGGATAATGTACTGGGAACTCCTCAGAGGAATCTGATTTGTGGTGAGGGGAGAGAGATAAAAGCTCATTTAGGAACGACATGAACATGCTGCGTAGGAAGATGTTTATCAGTAAATATCTCCACTGATATTAAGAAAAGCAGTAGCTTAATAAATTAAGTACTTCCTGGTATGGTTACTGTACTGGTAACTCCCCAAAAGAATCTGGATTGTGGTGAGGGAACAGAGAAAAAAGCTCATTTAGGACCTGCACTTACGAAGGGGGTAGGCAGCTGTACATCTGGGAGTAAACCTTCTGAGAATAAAAACAGCTGGAGCTTGTTAAGGTAATTACACAGGGGAAAGGATAATGTACTGGGAACTCCTCAGAAGAATCTGATTTGTTGTGAGGGGAGAGAGATAAAAGCTCATTTAGGAACGACATGAACATGCTGCGTAGGTAGCTGTTTATCACTAAATATCTCCACTGAGATTAAGAAAAGCAGTAGCTTAATAAATTAAGTACTTCCTGGTATGGTTACTGTACTGGTAACTCCCCAAAAGAATCTGGATGGTGGTGAGGGAACAGAGAAAAAAGCTCATTTAGGACCTGCACTTACGAAGGGGGTAGGCAGCTGTATATCAGGGAGTAAACCTTCTGAGAGTAAAAACAGCTGGAGCTTGTTAAGGTAATTACACAGGGGAAAGGATAATGTACTGGGAACTCCTCAGAAGAATCTGATTTGTGGTGAGGGGAGAGAGATAAAAGCTCATTTAGGAACGACATGAACATGCTGCGTAGGTAGCTGTTTATCAGTAAATATCTCCACTGAGATTAAGAAAAGCAGTAGCTTAATAAATTAAGTACTTCCTGGTATGGTTACTCTACTGGTAATTCCCGAAAAGAATCTGGATTTTGGTGAGGGAACAGAGAAAAAAGCTCATTTAAAACCTGCACTTACGAAGGGGGTAGGCAGCTGTATATCAGGGAGTAAACCTTCTGAGAATAAAAGCAGCTGGAGCTTGTTAAGGTAATTACACAGGGGAAAGGATAATGTACTGGGAACTCCTCAGAAGAATCTGATTCGTGGTGAGGGGAGAGAGATAAAAGCTCATTTAGGAACGACATGAACATGCTGCGTAGGTAGCTGTTTATAAGTAAATATCTCCACTGAGATTAAGAAAAGCAGTAGCTTAATAAATTAAGTACTTCCTGGTATGGTTACTGTACTGGTAACTCCCCAAAAGAATCTGGATTGTGGTGAGGGAACAGAGAAAAAAGCTCATTTAGGACCTGCACTTACGAAGGGGGTAGGCAGCTGTATATCAGGGAGTAAACCTTCTGAGAATAAAAACAGCTGGAGCTTGTTAAGGTAATTACACAGGGGAAAGGATAATGTACTGGGAACTCCTCAGAAGAATCTGATTTGTGGTGAGGGGAGAGAGATAAAAGCTCATTTAGGAACGACAGAACATGCTGCGTAGGTAGCTGTTTATCAGTAAATATCTCCACTGAGATTAAGAAAAGCAGTAGCTTAATAAATTAAGTACTTCCTGGTATGGTTACTGTACTGGTAACTCCCCAAAAGAATCTGGATTGTGGTGAGGGAACAGAGAAAAAAGCTCATTTAGGACCTGCACTTACGAAGGGGGTAGGCAGCTGTATATCAGGGAGTAAACCTTCTGAGAATAAAAACAGCTGGAGCTTGTTAAGGTAATTACACAGGGGAAAGGATAATGTACTGGGAACTCCTCAGAAGAATCTGATTTGTGGTGAGGGGAGAGAGATAAAAGCTCATTTAGGAACGACATGAACATGCTGCGTAGGTAGCTGTTTATCAGTAAATATCTCCACTGAGATTAAGAAAAGCAGTAGCTTAATAAATTAAGTACTTCCTGGTATGGTTACTGTACTGGTAACTCCCCAAAAGAATCTGGATTGTGGTGAGGGAACAGAGAAAAAAGCTCATTTAGGACCTGCACTTACGAAGGGGGTAGGCAGCTGTATATCAGGGAGTAAACCTTCTGAGACTAAAAACAGCTGGAGCTTGTTAAGGTAATTACACAGGGGAAAGGATAATGTACTGGGAACTCCTCAGAAGAATCTGATTTGTGGTGAGGGGAGAGAGATAAAAGCTCATTTAGGAACGACATGAACATGCTGCGTAGGTAGCTGTTTATCAGTAAATATCTCCACTGAGATTAAGAAAAGCAGTAGCTTAATAAATTAAGTACTTCCTGGTATGGTTACTCTACTGGTAACTCCCAAAAGAATCTGGATTGTGGTGAGGGAACAGAGAAAAAAGCTCATTTAGGACCTGCACTTACGAAGGGGGTAGGCAGCTGTATATCAGGGAGTAAACCTTCTGAGAATAAAAACAGCTGGAGCTTGTTAAGGTAATTACACAGGGGAAAGGATAATGTACTGGGAACTCCTCAGAAGAATCTGATTTGTGGTGAGGGGAGAGAGATAAAAGCTCATTTAGGAACGACATGAACATGCTGCGTAGGTAGCTGTTTATCAGTAAATATCTCCACTGAGATTAAGAAAAGCAGTAGCTTAATAAATTAAGTACTTCCTGGTATGGTTACTGTACTGGTAACTCCCCAAAAGAATCTGGATTGTGGTGAGGGAACAGAGAAAAAAGCTCATTTAGGACCTGCACTTACGAAGGGGGTAGGCAGCTGTATATCAGGGAGTAAACCTTCTGAGAATAAAAACAGCTGGAGCTTGTTAAGGTAATTACACAGGGGAAAGGATAATGTACTGGGAACTCCTCAGAAGAATCTGATTTGTGGTGAGGGGAGAGAGATAAAAGCTCATTTAGGAACGACAGAACATGCTGCGTAGGTAGCTGTTTATCAGTAAATATCTCCACTGAGATTAAGAAAAGCAGTAGCTTAATAAATTAAGTACTTCCTGGTATGGTTACTGTACTGGTAACTCCCCAAAAGAATCTGGATTGTGGTGAGGGAACAGAGAAAAAAGCTCATTTAGGACCTGCACTTACGAAGGGGGTAGGCAGCTGTATATCAGGGAGTAAACCTTCTGAGAATAAAAACAGCTGGAGCTTGTTAAGGTAATTACACAGGGGAAAGGATAATGTACTGGGAACTCCTCAGAAGAATCTGATTTGTGGTGAGGGGAGAGAGATAAAAGCTCATTTAGGAACGACATGAACATGCTGCGTAGGTAGCTGTTTATCAGTAAATATCTCCACTGAGATTAAGAAAAGCAGTAGCTTAATAAATTAAGTACTTCCTGATATGGTTACTGTACTGGTAACTCCCCAAAAGAATCTGGATTGTGGTGAGGGAACAGAGAAAAAAGCTCATTTAGGACCTACACTTAGGATGGGGGTAGGCATTTGTATATCATGGAGTAAACCTTGTGAGACTAAAAACAGCTACAGCTTGTTAAGGTAATTACACAGGGGAAAGGATAATGTACTGGGAACTCCTCAGAAGAATCTGATTTGTGGTGAGGGTAGAGAGATAAAAGCTCATTTAGGAACGACATGAACATGCTGCGTAGGTAGCTGTTTATCAGTAAATATCTCCACTGAGATTAAGAAAAGCAGTAGCTTAATAAATTAAGTACTTCCTGGTATGGTTACTCTACTGGTAACTCCTCAAAAGAATCTGGATTGTGGTGAGGGAACAGAGAAAAAAGCTCATTTAGGACCTGCACTTACGAAGGGGGTAGGCAGCTGTATATCAGGGAGTAAACCTTCTGAGAATAAAAACAGCTGGAGCTTGTTAAGGTAATTACACTGGGGAAAGGATAATGTACTGGGAACTCCTCAGAGGAATCTGATTTGTGGTGAGGGGAGAGAGATAAAAGCTCATTTAGGAACGACATGAACATGCTGCGTAGGAAGATGTTTATCAGTAAATATCTCCACTGATATTAAGAAAAGCAGTAGCTTAATAAATTAAGTACTTCCTGGTATGGTTACTGTACTGGTAACTCCCCAAAAGAATCTGGATTGTGGTGAGGGAACAGAGAAAAAAGCTCATTTAGGACCTGCACTTACGAAGGGGGTAGGCAGCTGTACATCTGGGAGTAAACCTTCTGAGAATAAAAACAGCTGGAGCTTGTTAAGGTAATTACACAGGGGAAAGGATAATGTACTGGGAACTCCTCAGAAGAATCTGATTTGTTGTGAGGGGAGAGAGATAAAAGCTCATTTAGGAACGACATGAACATGCTGCGTAGGTAGCTGTTTATCACTAAATATCTCCACTGAGATTAAGAAAAGCAGTAGCTTAATAAATTAAGTACTTCCTGGTATGGTTACTGTACTGGTAACTCCCCAAAAGAATCTGGATGGTGGTGAGGGAACAGAGAAAAAAGCTCATTTAGGACCTGCACTTACGAAGGGGGTAGGCAGCTGTATATCAGGGAGTAAACCTTCTGAGAGTAAAAACAGCTGGAGCTTGTTAAGGTAATTACACAGGGGAAAGGATAATGTACTGGGAACTCCTCAGAAGAATCTGATTTGTGGTGAGGGGAGAGAGATAAAAGCTCATTTAGGAACGACATGAACATGCTGCGTAGGTAGCTGTTTATCAGTAAATATCTCCACTGAGATTAAGAAAAGCAGTAGCTTAATAAATTAAGTACTTCCTGGTATGGTTACTCTACTGGTAATTCCCGAAAAGAATCTGGATTTTGGTGAGGGAACAGAGAAAAAAGCTCATTTAAAACCTGCACTTACGAAGGGGGTAGGCAGATGTATATCAGGGAGTAAACCTTCTGAGAATAAAAGCAGCTGGAGCTTGTTAAGGTAATTACACAGGGGAAAGGATAATGTACTGGGAACTCCTCAGAAGAATCTGATTCGTGGTGAGGGGAGAGAGATAAAAGCTCATTTAGGAACGACATGAACATGCTGCGTAGGTAGCTGTTTATAAGTAAATATCTCCACTGAGATTAAGAAAAGCAGTAGCTTAATAAATTAAATACTTCCTCGTATGGTTACTGTACTGGTAACTCCCCAAAAGAATCTGGATTGTGGTGAGGGAACAGAGAAAAAAGCTCATTAGGACCTGCACTTACGAAGGGGGTAGGCAGCAGTATATCAGGGAGTAAACCTTCTGAATAAAAACAGCTGGAGCTTGTTAAGGTAATTACACAGGGAAAGGATAATGTACTGGGAACTCCTCAGAAGAATCTGATTTGTGGTGAGGGGAGAGAGATAAAAGCTCATTTAGGAACGACAGAACATGCTGCGTAGGTAGCTGTTTATCAGTAAATATCTCCACTGAGATTAAGAAAAGCAGTAGCTTAATAAATTAAGTACTTCCTGGTATGGTTACTGTACTGGTAACTCCCCAAAAGAATCTGGATTGTGGTGAGGGAACAGAGAAAAAAGCTCATTTAGGACCTGCACTTACGAAGGGGGTAGGCAGCTGTATATCAGGGAGTAAACCTTCTGAGAATAAAAACAGCTGGAGCTTGTTAAGGTAATTACACAGGGGAAAGGATAATGTACTGGGAACTCCTCAGAAGAATCTGATTTGTGGTGAGGGGAGAGAGATAAAAGCTCATTTAGGAACGACATGAACATGCTGCGTAGGTAGCTGTTTATCAGTAAATATCTCCACTGAGATTAAGAAAAGCAGTAGCTTAATAAATTAAGTACTTCCTGGTATGGTTACTGTACTGGTAACTCCCCAAAAGAATCTGGATTGTGGTGAGGGAACAGAGAAAAAAGCTCATTTAGGACCTGCACTTACGAAGGGGGTAGGCAGCTGTATATCAGGGAGTAAACCTTCTGAGAATAAAAACAGCTGGAGCTTGTTAAGGTAATTACACAGGGGAAAGGATAATGTACTGGGAACTCCTCAGAAGAATCTGATTTGTGGTGAGGGGAGAGAGATAAAAGCTCATTTAGGAACGACATGAACATGCTGCGTAGGTAGCTGTTTATCAGTAAATATCTCCACTGAGATTAAGAAAAGCAGTAGCTTAATAAATTAAGTACTTCCTGGTATGGTTACTCTACTGGTAACTCCCAAAAGAATCTGGATTGTGGTGAGGGAACAGAGAAAAAAGCTCATTTAGGACCTGCACTTACGAAGGGGGTAGGCAGCTGTATATCAGGGAGTAAACCTTCTGAGAATAAAAACAGCTGGAGCTTGTTAAGGTAATTACACAGGGGAAAGGATAATGTACTGGGAACTCCTCAGAAGAATCTGATTTGTGGTGAGGGGAGAGAGATAAAAGCTCATTTAGGAACGACATGAACATGCTGCGTAGGAAGATGTTTATCAGTAAATATCTCCACTGAGATTAAGAAAAGCAGTAGCTTAATAAATTAAGTACTTCCTGGTATGGTTACTGTACTGGTAACTCCCCAAAAGAATCTGGATTGTGGTGAGGGAACAGAGAAAAAAGCTCATTTAGGACCTGCACTTACGAAGGGGGTAGGCAGCTGTATATCAGGGAGTAAACCTTCTGAGAATAAAAACAGCTGGAGCTTGTTAAGGTAATTACACAGGGGAAAGGATAATGTACTGGGAACTCCTCAGAAGAATCTGATTTGTGGTGAGGGGAGAGAGATAAAAGCTCATTTAGGAACGACATGAACATGCTGCGTAGGTAGCTGTTTATCAGTAAATATCTCCACTGAGATTAAGAAAAGCAGTAGCTTAATAAATTAAGTACTTCCTGGTTGGTTACTCTACTGGTAACTCCCCAAAAGAATCTGGATTGTGGTGAGGGAACAGAGAAAAAAGCTCATTTAGGACCTGCACTTACGAAGGGGTAGGCAGCTGTATATCAGGGAGTAAACCTTCTGAGAATAAAAACAGCTGGAGCTTGTTAAGGTAATTACACAGGGGAAAGGATAATGTACTGGGAACTCCTCAGAAGAATCTGATTTGTGGTGAGGGGAGAGAGATAAAAGCTCATTTAGGAACGACATGAACATGCTGCGTAGGTAACTGTTTATCAGTAAATATCTCCACTGAGATTAAGAAAAGCAGTAGCTTAATAAATTAAGTACTTCCTGGTATGGTTACTGTACTGGTAACTCCCCAAAAGAATCTGGATTGTGGTGAGGGAACAGAGAAAAAAGCTCATTTAGGACCTGCACTTACGAAGGGGGTAGGCAGCTGTATATCAGGGAGTAAACCTTCTGAGAATAAAAACAGCTGGAGCTTGTTAAGGTAATTACACAGGGGAAAGGATAATGTACTGGGAACTCCTCAGAAGAATCTGATTTGTGGTGAGGGGAGAGAGATAAAAGCTCATTTAGGAACGACATGAACATGCTGCGTACGTAACTGTTTATCAGTAAATATCTCCACTGAGATTAAGAAAAGCAGTAGCTTAATAAATTAAGTACTTCCTGGTATGGTTACTCTACTGGTAACTCCCCAAAAGAATCTGGATTGTGGTGAGGGAACAGAGAAAAAAGCTCATTTAGGACCTGCACTTACGAAAGGGGTAGGCAGCTGTATATCAGGGAGTAAACCTTCTGAGAATAAAAACAGCTGGAGCTTGTTAAGGTAATTACACAGGGGAAAGGATAATGTACTGGGAACTCCTCAGAAGAATCTGATTTGTGGTGAGGGGAGAGAGATAAAAGCTCATTTAGGAACGACATGAACATGCTGCGTAGTAGCTGTTTATCAGTAAATATCTCCACTGAGATTAAGAAAAGCAGTAGCTTAATAAATTAAGTACTTCCTGGTATGGTTACTGTACTGGTAACTCCCCAAAAGAATCTGGATTGTGGTGAGGGAACAGAGAAAAAAGCTCATTTAGGACCTGCACTTACGAAGGGGGTAGGCAGCTGTATATCAGGGAGTAAACCTTCTGAGAATAAAAACAGCTGGAGCTTGTTAAGGTAATTACACAGGGGAAAGGATAATGTACTGGGAACTCCTCAGAAGAATCTGATTTGTGGTGAGGGGAGAGAGATAAAAGCTCATTTAGGAACGACATGAACATGCTGCGTAGGTAGCTGTTTATCAGTAAATATCTCCACTGAGATTAAGAAAAGCAGTAGCTTAATAAATTAAGTACTTCCTGGTATGGTTACTGTACTGGTAACTCCCCAAAAGAATCTGGATTGTGGTGAGGGAACAGAGAAAAAAGCTCATATAGGACCTGCACTTACGAAGGGGTAGGCAGCTGTATATCAGGGAGTAAACCTTCTGAGAATAAAAACAGATGGAGCTTGTTAAGGTAATTACACAGGGGAAAGGATAATGTACTGGGAACTCCTCAGAAGAATCTGATTTGTGGTGAGGGGAGAGAGATAAAAGCTCATTTAGGAACGACATGAACATGCTGCGTAGGTAGCTGTTTATCAGTAAATATCTCCACTGAGATTAAGAAAAGCAGTAGCTTAATAAATTAAGTACTTCCTGGTATGGTTACTGTACTGGTAACTCCCCAAAAGAATCTGGATTGTGGTGAGGGAACAGAGAAAAAAGCTCATTTAGGACCTGCACTTACGAAGGGGGTAGGCAGCTGTATATCAGGGAGTAAACCTTCTGAGAATAAAAACAGCTGGAGCTTGTTAAGGTAATTACACAGGGGAAAGGATAATGTACTGGGAACTCCTCAGAAGAATCTGATTGGTGGTGAGGGGAGAGAGATAAAAGCTCATTTAGGAACGACATGAACATGCTGCGTACGTAGCTGTTTATTAGTAAATATCTCCACTGAGATTAAGAAAAGCAGTAGCTTAATAAATTACGTACTTCCTGGCATGGTTACTGTACTGGTAACTCCCCAAAAGAATCTGGATTGTGGTGAGGGAACAGAGAAAAAAGCTCATTTAGGACCTGCACTTACGAAGGGGGTAGGCAGCAGTATATCAGGGAGTAAACCTTCTTAGAATAAAAACAGCTGGAGCTTGTTAAGGTAATTACACAGGGGAAAGCATAATGTACTGGGAACTCCTCAGAAGAATCTGATTTGTGGTGAGGGGAGAGAGATAAAAGCTCATTTAGGAACGACATGAACATGCTGCGTAGGTAGCTGTTTATCAGTAAATATCTCCACTGAGATTAAGAAAAGCAGTAGCTTAATAAATTAAGTACTTCCTGGTATGGTTACTGTACTGGTAACTCCCCAAAAGAATCTGGATTGTGGTGAGGGAACAGAGAAAAAAGCTCATTTAGGACCTGCACTTACGAAGGGGTAGGCAGCTGTATATCAGGGAGTAAACCTTCTGAGAATAAAAACAGCTGGAGCTTGTTAAGGTAATTACACAGGGGAAAGGATAATGTACTGGGAACTCCTCAGAAGAATCTGATTTGTGGTGAGGGGAGAGAGATAAAAGCTCATTTAGGAACGACATGAACATGCTGCGTAGGTAGCTGTTTATCAGTAAATATCTCCACTGAGATTAAGAAAAGCAGTAGCTTAATAAATTAAGTACTTCCTGGTATGGTTACTGTACTGGTAACTCCCCAAAAGAATCTGGATTGTGGTGAGGGAACAGAGAAAAAAGCTCATTTAGGACTGCACTTACGAAGGGGGTAGGCAGCTGTATATCAGGGAGTAAACCTTCTGAGAATAAAAACAGCTGGAGCTTGTTAAGGTAATTACACAGGGGAAAGGATAATGTACTGGGAACTCCTCAGAAGAATCTGATTTGTGGTGAGGGGAGAGAGATAAAAGCTCATTTAGGAACGACATGAACATGCTGCGTACCTAGCTGTTTATCAGTAAATATCTCCACTGAGATTAAGAAAAGCAGTAGCTTAATAAATTAAGTACTTCCTGGTATGGTTACTCTACTGGTAACTCCCCAAAAGAATCTGGATTGTGGTGAGGGAACAGAGAAAAAAGCTCATTTAGGACCTGCACTTACGAAGGGGGTAGGCAGCTGTATATCAGGGAGTAAACCTTCTGAGAATAAAAACAGCTGGAGCTTGTTAAGGTAATTACACAGGGGAAAGGATAATGTACTGGGAACTCCTCAGAAGAATCTGATTTGTGGTGAGGGGAGAGAGATAAAAGCTCATTTAGGAACGACATGAACATGCTGCGTAGGTAACTGTTTATCAGTAAATATCTCCACTGAGATTAAGAAAAGCAGTAGCTTAATAAATTAAGTACTTCCTGGTATGGTTACTGTACTGGTAACTCCCCAAAAGAATCTGGATTGTGGTGAGGGAACAGAGAAAAAAGCTCATTTAGGACCTGCACTTACGAAGGGGGTAGGCAGCTGTATATCAGGGAGTAAACCTTCTGAGAATAAAAACAGCTGGAGCTTGTTAAGGTAATTACACAGGGGAAAGGATAATGTACTGGGAACTCCTCAGAAGAATCTGATTTGTGGTGAGGGGAGAGAGATAAAAGCTCATTTAGGAACGACATGAACATGCTGCGTAGGTAGCTGTTTATCAGTAAATATCTCCACTGAGATTAAGAAAAGCAGTAGCTTAATAAATTAAGTACTTCCTGGTATGGTTACTATACTGGTAACTCCCCAAAAGAATCTGGATTGTGGTGAGGGAACAGAGAAAAAGCTCATTTAAGACCTGCACTTACGAAGGGGGTAGGCAGCTGTATATCAGGGAGTAAACCTTCTGAGAATAAAAACAGCTGGAGCTTGTAAAGGTAATTACACAGGGGAAAGGATAATGTACTGGGAACTCCTCAGAAGAATCTGATTTGTGGTGAGGGGAGAGAGATAAAAGCTCATTTATGAACGACATGAACATGATGCGTAGGTAACTGTTTATCAGTAAATATCTCCACTGAGATTAAGAAAAGCAGTAGCTTAATAAATTAAGTACTTCCTGGTATGGTTACTGTACTGGTAACTCCCCAAAAGAATCTGGATTGTGGTGAGGGAACAGAGAAAAAAGCTCATTTAGGACCTGCACTTACGAAGGGGGTAGGCAGCTGTATATCAGGGAGTAAACCTTCTGAGAATAAAAACAGCTGGAGCTTGTTAAGGTAATTACACAGGGGAAAGGATAATGTACTGGGAACTCCTCTGAAGAATCTGATTGGTGGTGAGGGGAGAGAGATAAAAGTTCATTTAGGAACGACATGAACATGCTGCGTACGTAACTGTTTATTAGTAAATATCTCCACTGAGATTAAGAAAAGCAGTAGCTTAATAAATTAAGTACTTCCTGGCATGGTTACTCTACTGGTAACTCCCCAAAAGAATCTGGATTGTGGTGAGGGAACAAAGAAAAAAGCTCATTTAGGACCTGCACTTACGAAAGGGGTAGGCAGCAGTATATCAGGGAGTAAACCTTTTAGAATAAAAACAGCTGGAGCTTGTTAAGGTAATTACACAGGGGAAAGCATAATGTACTGGGAACTCCTCAGAAGAATCTGATTTGTGGTGAGGAGAGAGAGATAAAAGCTCATTTAGGAAAGACATGAACATGCTGCGTACGTAGCTGTTTATCAGTAAATATCTCCACTGAGATTAAGAAAAGCAGTAGCTTAATAAATTAAGTACTTTTGGTATGGTTACTGTACTGGTAACTCCCCAAAAAGAATCTGGATTGTGGTGAGGGAACAGAGAAAAAAGCTCATTTAGGACCTGCACTTACGAAGGGGGTAGGCAGCTGTATATCAGGGAGTAAACCTTCTGAGAATAAAAACAGCTGGAGCTAGTTAAGGTAATTACACAGGGGAAAGGATAATGTACTGGGAACTCCTCAGAAGAATCTGATTTGTGGTGAGGGGAGAGAGATAAAAGCTCATTTAGGAACGACATGAACATGCTGCGTAGGTAACTGTTTATCAGTAAATATCTCCACTGAGATTAAGAAAAGCAGTAGCTTAATAAATTAAGTACTTCCTGGTATGGTTACTGTACTGGTAACTCCCCAAAAGAATCTGGATTGTGGTGAGGGAACAGAGAAAAAAGCTCATATATGACCTGCACTTACAAATGGGGTAGGCAGCTGTATATCAGGGAGTAAACCTTCTGAGAATAAAAACAGATGGAGCTTGTTAAGGTAATTACACAGGGGAGAGGATAATGTACTGGGAACTCCTCAGAAGAATCTGATTTTTGGTGGGGGAGAGAGATAAAAGCTCATTTAGGAACGACATGAACATGCTGCGTAGGTAGCTGTTTATCAGTAAATATCTCCACTGAGATTAAGAAAAGCAGTAGCTTAATAAATTAAGTACTTCCTGGTATGGTTACTGTACTGGTAACTCCCCAAAAGAATCTGGATTGTGGTGAGGGAACAGAGAAAAAAGCTCATTTAGGACCTGCACTTACGAAGGGGGTAGGCAGCTGTATATCAGGGAGTAAACCTTCTGAGAATAAAAACAGCTGGAGCTTGTTAAGGTAATTACACAGGGGAAAGGATAATGTACTGGGAACTCCTCTGAAGAATCTGATTGGTGGTGAGGGGAGAGAGATAAAAGTTCATTTAGGAACGACATGAACATGCTGCGTACGTAGCGGTTTATTAGTAAATATCTCCACTGAGATTAAGAAAAGCAGTAGCTTAATAAATTAAGTACTTCCTGGTGTGTTACTGTACTGGTAACTCCCCAAAAGAATCTGGATTGTGGTGAGGGAACAGAGAAAAAAGCTCATTTAGACCTGCACTTACGAAGGGGGTAGGCAGCTGTATATCAGGGAGTAAACCTTCTGAGATAAAAACAGCTGGAGCTTGTTAAGGTAATTACACAGGGGAAAGGATAATGTACTGGGAACTCCTCAGAAGAATCTGATTTGTGGTGAGGGGAGAGAGATAAAAGCTCATTTAGGAACGACATGAACATGCTGCGTAGGTAGCTGTTTATCAGTAAATATCTCCACTGAGATTAAGAAAAGCAGTAGCTTAATAAATTAAGTACTTCCTGGTATGGTTACTGTACTGGTAACTCCCCAAAAGAATCTGGATTGTGGTGAGGGAACAGAGAAAAAAGCTCATTTAGGACCTGCACTTACGAAGGGGTAGGCAGCTGTATATCAGGGAGTAAACCTTCTGAGAATAAAAACAGCTGGAGCTTGTTAAGGTAATTACACAGGGGAAAGGATAATGTACTGGGAACTCCTCAGAAGAATCTGATTTGTGGTGAGGGGAGAGAGATAAAAGCTCATTTAGGAACGACATGAACATGCTGCAGGTAGCTGTTTATCAGTAAATATCTCCACTGAGATTAAGAAAAGCAGTAGCTTAATAAATTAAGTACTTCCTGGTATGGTTACTGTACTGGTAACTCCCCAAAAGAATCTGGATTGTGGTGAGGGAACAGAGAAAAAAGCTCATTTAGGACCTGCACTTACGAAGGGGTAGGCAGCTGTATATCAGGGATAAACCTTCTGAGAATAAAACAGCTGGAGCTTGTTAAGGTAATTACACAGGGGAAAGGATAATGTACTGGGAACTCCTCAGAAGAATCTGATTTGTGGTGAGGGGAGAGAGATAAAAGCTCATTTAGGAACGACATGAACATGCTGCGTAGGTAGCTGTTTATCAGTAAATATCTCCACTGAGATTAAGAAAAGCAGTAGCTTAATAAATTAAGTACTTCCTGGTATGGTTACTGTACTGGTAACTCCCCAAAAGAATCTGGATTGTGGTGAGGGAACAGAGAAAAAAGCTCATTTAGGACCTGCACTTACGAAGGGGGTAGGCAGCTGTATATCAGGGAGTAAACCTTCTGAGAATAAAAACAGCTGGAGCTTGTTAAGGTAATTACACAGGGGAAAGGATAATGTACTGGGAACTCCTCAGAAGAATCTGATTTGTGGTGAGGGGAGAGAGATAAAAGCTCATTTAGGAACGACATGAACATGCTGCTAGGTAGCTGTTTATCAGTAAATACTCCACTGAGATTAAGAAAAGCAGTAGCTTAATAAATTAAGTACTTCCTGGTATGGTTACTGTACTGGTAACTCCCCAAAAGAATCTGGATTGTGGTGAGGGAACAGAGAAAAAAGCTCATTTAGGACCTGCACTTACGAAGGGTAGGCAGCTGTATATCAGGGAGTAAACCTTCTGAGAATAAAAACAGCTGGAGCTTGTTAAGGTAATTACACAGGGGAAAGGATAATGTACTGGGAACTCCTCAGAAGAATCTGATTTGTGGTGAGGGGAGAGAGATAAAAGCTCATTTAGGAACGACATGAACATGCTGCGTAGGTAGCTGTTTATCAGTAAATATCTCCACTGAGATTAAGAAAAGCAGTAGCTTAATAAATTAAGTACTTCCTGGTATGGTTACTGTACTGGTAACTCCCCAAAAGAATCTGGATTGTGGTGAGGGAACAGAGAAAAAAGCTCATTTAGGACCTGCACTTACGAAGGGGGTAGGCAGCTGTATATCAGGGAGTAAACCTTCTGAGAATAAAAACAGCTGGAGCTTGTTAAGGTAATTACACAGGGGAAAGGATAATGTACTGGGAACTCCTCAGAAGAATCTGATTTGTGGTGAGGGGAGAGAGATAAAAGCTCATTTAGGAACGACATGAACATGCTGCGTACGTAGCTGTTTATCAGTAAATATCTCCACTGAGATTAAGAAAAGCAGTAGCTTAATAAATTAAGTACTTTCTGGTATGGTTACTGTACTGGTAACTCCCCAAAAGAATCTGGATTGTGGTGAGGGAACAGAGAAAAAAGCTCATTTAGGACCTGCACTTACGAAGGGGTAGGCAGCTGTATATCAGGGAGTAAACCTTCTGAGAATAATAAACAGCTGGAGCTTGTTAAGGTAATTACACAGGGGAAAGGATAATGTACTGGGAACTCCTCAGAAGAATCTGATTTGTGGTGAGGGGAGAGAGATAAAAGCTCATTTAGGAACGACATGAACATGCTGCGTAGGTAGCTGTTTATCAGTAAATATCTCCACTGAGATTAAGAAAAGCAGTAGCTTAATAAATTAAGTACTTCCTGGTTGGTTACTGTACTGGTAACTCCCCAAAAGAATCTGGATTGTGGTGAGGGAACAGAGAAAAAAGCTCATTTAGGACCTGCACTTACGAAGGGGGTAGGCAGCTGTATATCAGGGAGTAAACCTTCTGAGAATAAAAACAGCTGGAGCTTGTTAAGGTAATTACACAGGGGAAAGGATAATGTACTGGGAACTCCTCAGAAGAATCTGATTTGTGGTGAGGGGAGAGAGATAAAAGCTCATTTAGGAACGACATGAACATGCTGCGTAGGTAGCTGTTTATCAGTAAATATCTCCACTGAGATTAAGAAAAGCAGTAGCTTAATAAATTAAGTACTTCCTGGTATGGTTACTGTACTGGTAACTCCCCAAAAGAATCTGGATTGTGGTGAGGGAACAGAGAAAAAAGCTCATTTAGGACCTGCACTTACGAAGGGGGTAGGCAGCTGTATATCAGGGAGTAAACCTTCTGAGAATAAAAACAGCTGGAGCTTGTTAAGGTAATTACACAGGGGAAAGGATAATGTACTGGGAACTCCTCAGAAGAATCTGATTTGTGGTGAGGGGAGAGAGATAAAAGCTCATTTAGGAACGACATGAACATGCTGCGTAGGTAGCTGTTTATCAGTAAATATCTCCACTGAGATTAAGAAAAGCAGTAGCTTAATAAATTAAGTACTTCCTGGTATGGTTACTGTACTGGTAACTCCCCAAAAGAATCTGGATTGTGGTGAGGGAACGGAGAAAAAAGCTCATTTAGGACCTGCACTTACGAAGGGGGTAGGCAGCTGTATATCAGGGAGTAAACCTTCTGAGAATAAAAACAGCTGGAGCTTGTTAAAGGTAATTACACAGGGGAAAGGATAATGTACTGGGAACTCCTCAGAAGAATCTGATTTGTGGTGAGGGGAGAGAGATAAAAGCTCATTTAGGAACGACATGAACATGCTGCGTAGGTAGCTGTTTATCAGTAAATATCTCCACTGAGATTAAGAAAAGCAGTAGCTTAATAAATTAAGTACTTCCTGGTATGGTTACTGTACTGGTAACTCCCCAAAAGAATCTGGATTGTGGTGAGGGAACAGAGAAAAAAGCTCATTTAGGACCTGCACTTACGAAGGGGGTAGGCAGCTTATATCAGGGAGTAAACCTTCTGAGAATAAAACAGCTGGAGCTTGTTAAGGTAATTACACAGGGGAAAGGATAATGTACTGGGAACTCCTCAGGAGAATCTGATTTGTGGTGAGGGGAGAGAGATAAAAGCTCATTTAGGAACGACATGAACATGCTGCGTAGGTAGCTGTTTATCAGTAAATATCTCCACTGAGATTAAGAAAAGCAGTAGCTTAATAAATTAAGTACTTCCTGGTATGGTTACTGTACTGGTAACTCCCCAAAAGAATCTGGATTGTGGTGAGGGAACAGAGAAAAAAGCTCATTTAAGACCTGCACTTACGAAGGGGGTAGGCAGCTGTATATCAGGGAGTAAACCTTCTGAGAATAAAAACAGCTGGAGCTTGTTAAGGTAATTACAGAGGGGAAAGGATAATGTACTGGGAACTCCTCAGAAGAATCTGATTTGTGGTGAGGGGAGAGAGATAAAAGCTCATTTAGGAACGACATGAACATGCTGCGTAGGTAGCTGTTTATCAGTAAATATCTCCACTGAGATTAAGAAAAGCAGTAGCTTAATAAATTAAGTACTTCCTGGTATGGTTACTGTACTGGTAACTCCCCAAAAGAATCTGGATTGTGGTGAGGGAACAGAGAAAAAAGCTCATTTAGGACCTGCACTTACCAAAGGGGTAGGCAGCTGTATACAGGGAGTAAACCTTCTGAGAATAAAAACAGCTGGAGCTTGTTAAGGTAATTACACAGGGGAAAGGATAATGTACTGGGAACTTCTCAGAAGAATCTGATTTGTGGTGAGGGGAGAGAGATAAAAGCTCATTTAGGAACGACATGAACATGCTGCGTAGGTAGCTGTTTATCAGTAAATATCTCCACTGAGATTAAGAAAAGCAGTAGCTTAACAAATTAAGTACTTCCTGGTATGGTTGCTGTACTGGTAACTCCCCAAAAGAATCTGGATTGTGGTGAGGGAACAGAGAAAAAAGCTAATTTAGGACCTGCACTTACGAAGGGGGTAGGCAGCTGTATATCAGGGAGTAAACCTTCTGAGAATAAAAACAGCTGGAGCTTGTTAAGGTAATTACACAGGGGAAAGGATAATGTACTGGGAACTCCTCAGAAGAGTCTGATTTGTGGTGAGGGGAGAGAGATAAAATCTCATTTAGGAACGAAATGAACATGCTGCGTACATAGCTGTTTATCAGTAAATATCTCCACTGAGATTAAGAAAAGCAGTAGCTTAATAAATTAAGTACTTCCTGGTATAGTTATTGTACTGGTAATTCCCGAAAAGAATCTGGACTGTGCTGAGGGAACAGAGAAAAAAGCTCATTTAGGACCTGCACTTACGAAGTGGGTAGGCAGCTGTATATCACGGAGTAAACCTTCTGAGAATAAAAACAGCTGGAGCTTGTTAAGGTAATTACACAGGGGAAAGGATAATGTACTGGGAACTTCTCAGAAGAATCTGATTTGTGGTGAGGGGAGAGAGATAAAAGCTCATTTAGGAACGTCATGAACCTGCTGCGTAGGTAGCTGTTTATCAGTAAATATCTCCACTGAGATTACGAAAAGCAGTAGCTTAATAAATTAAGTACTTCCTGGTATGGTTACTTTACTGGTAACTCCCCAAAAGAATCTGGATTGTGGTGAGGGAACAGAGAAAAAAGCTCATTTAGGACCTGCACTTACGGAGGGGGTAGGCAGCTGTATATCAGGGAGTAAACCTTCTGAGAATAAAAACAGCTGGAGCTTGTTAAGGTAATTACACAGGGGAAAGGATAATGCACTGGGAACTCCTCACAAGAATCTGATTTGTGGTGAGGGGAGAGAGATAAAAGCTCATTTAGGAACGACATGAACATGCTGCGTAGGTAGCTGTTTATCAGTAAATATCTCCACTGAGATTAAGAAAAGCAGTAGCTTAATAAATTAATTACTTCCTCTTGTGATGACTGTACTGGTAACTCCCCAAAAGAATCTGGAATGTGGTAAGGGAACAGAGAAAAAAGCTCATTTAAGACCTGCACTTACGAAGGGGGTAGGTAGCTGAGTGAATGAGAACAGCTGCTGCTCCGTAATGTACGCCGGTCAGGCCATAGCGAGTGAACGGCACTGTCCTCCATAGGACCTGCTATATTGAGTAAATGCCGCTGTCATTGACAAGATCTGCATTGGTGTGCTGGAAGAGCGATAAAGGATAATTTATGTATTTTACGCACCACCGAGATGAAAAGCTATATATCTTCTCAGTGAATGAGAACAGCCGCAGTTTGTTATTGTAGGCCTGACGGGCCATAGAGAGTAAACTCCGCTGTCCTAGACTGAATCTGCATGGTGGTGCTGGAAGAGAGATTAAGGCTCATTTACATCCTGTATGCACCACAGGGGCAACTAGCTGTATATCACGTAACATCTCCTCGGTGAATGAGAACAGCTGTAGCTTGTTAGAGTAGGCTGATCGGGCGGGCCATAGACAGTGAACTCCTCTGTCCTCGATTGGATCGCTATGTGGAGCTAGAAGAGTGATCAAGGCTCATTTATAATCTCTCTACACCACCGGGTAAGTAGCTGTATATCAGGAAATATCTCCGAGCTGAATGATTACAGCTGCAGCTTGATAGGGTAGGCTCCTGGGGCCATAGCGAATAAACTCCGCTGTCCTAGATTCAATCGGCTTTGGGGTGCTGGAAGAGGGATAAAGGCTCATTTGTGTCC
This sequence comes from Perognathus longimembris pacificus, assembly GCF_023159225.1. Taxonomy (NCBI): domain Eukaryota; kingdom Metazoa; phylum Chordata; class Mammalia; order Rodentia; family Heteromyidae; genus Perognathus; species Perognathus longimembris. Next base: position 12,996 of record NW_025959230.1, on the reverse strand, counting down.
TCTTCGCACCAGCGCGGGCAGTAATTGTATAGCAGGAAATACCTCCACGGTGAATGAGAACAGCTGCAGCTTGTTAAGGTAGCCTGGTCAGAACATAGCGAGTGAACTCTGCTCTTCTCGAAAGGATCTGCTTTATGGTGCTGGAAGAGAGATAAAGGCTCATTGATGTACTCTACGAACAACGCAGGTAAGAATCTGTATATCAGGGAATATCTCCTCGGTGAATGAGAAGAGCTGCAGGTTGTTTGGGTAGGCCTCCGGGCCAAAGCGCTAAAACTCCGCTGTCTTCTATTGAAGCTGAATTGTGCTGCGGGAAGAGAGATAAAGGCTCATTTGTGTCCTCTACGCACCAGCGGAATAAGTAGGAAATATTAGGAAATATCTCCACGGTGAATTAGTACAGCTGCAGCTTGTTCATGTACGCTGGTCGGGACTTAGCGAGTGATCCTCGCTGTTCTCAGATATAGGATGAGCTTAGTGTTGCTGGAAGAGAGATAAAGGTTCACTTGTGTCCTGTAGGCACCAGCGGGTTAGGTCGCCCTATATCAGGGACTATCTCCTGAGTGAAAGAGAACAGCTGCTGCTCCGTACTGTAGGTCGATCAGGCCATAGCGAGTGAACGGCACTGTCCTCCATAGGACCTGCTATATTGAGTAAACGCCACTGTCCTTGACAAGCTTGATCTGCATTGGTGTGCTGGAAGAGCGATAAAGGATAATTTATGTATTTTACGCACCACTGAGATGAAAAGCTATACATCTTCTCAGTGAATGAGAACAGCTGCAGCTTGTTATTGTAGGCCTGAAGGGCCATAGAGAGTAAACTCCGCTGTCCTAGATTGAATCTGCGTGGTGGTGCTGGAAGAGAGATAAAGGCTCCTTTACATCCTGTATGCACCACAGGGGCAACTAGCTGTACATCACGTAACATCTCCTCGGTGAATGAGAACAGCTGCAGCTTGTTATGGTAGCCTGGTCGGAACATAGCGAGTGAACTCTGCTCTTCTCGAAAGGATCTGCTTCATGGTGCTGGAAGAGAGATAAAGGCTCATTGATGTACTCTACGAACAACGCAGGTAAGAATCTGTATATCAGGGAATATCTCCTTGGTGAATGAGAAGAGCTGCAGCTTGTTTGGGTAGGCCTCCGGGCCAAAGCGCTAAAACTCCGCTGTCTTCTATTGAAGCTGAATTGTGCTGCGGGAAGAGAGATAAAGGCTCATTTGTGTCCTCTACGCACCAGCCAATAAGTAGGAAATATTAGGAAATATCTCCACCGTGAATTAGTACAGCTGCAGCTTGTTCATGTAGGCTGGTCGGGACTTAGCGAGTGATCCTCGCTGTTCTCAGATGTAGGATGTGCTTAGAGTTGCTGGAAGAGAGATAAAGGCTCACTTGTGTCCTGTAGGCACCAGCGGGTTAGGTCGCCCTATATCAGGGACTATCTCCTGAGTGAATGAGAACAGCTGCTGCTCCGTACTGTAGGTCGATCAGGCCATAGCGAGTGAACGGCACTGTCCTCCATAGGAACTGCTATATTGAGTAAACGCCGCTGTCCTTGACAAGATCTGCATTGGTGTGCTGGAAGAGCGATAAAGGATAATTTATGTATTTTACGCACCAGCGAGATGAATAGCTATATATCTTCTCAGTGAATGAGAACAGCTGCAGCTTGTTATTGTAGGCCTGACGGGCCATAGAGAGTAAACTCCGCTGTCCTAGACTGAATCTGCGTGGTGGTGCTGGAAGAGAGATAAAGGCTCCTTTACATCCTGTATGCACCACAGGGGCAACTAGCTGTACATCACGTAACATCTCCTCGGTGAATGAGAAGAGCTGCAGCTTGTTAGAGTAGGCTGATCCGGCGGGCCATAGACAGTGAACTCCTCTGTCCTCGATTGGATCGCTATGTGGTGCTGGAAGAGTGATCAAGGCTCATTTATAATCTCTCTACACCACCGGGTAAGTAGCTGTATATCAGGAAATATCTCCGAGCTGAATGATTACAGCTGCAGCTTGATAGGGTAGGCTCCTGGGGCCATAGCGAATAAACTCCGCTGTCCTAGACTCAATCGGCTTTGGGGTGCTGGAAGAGGGTTAAAGGCTCATTTGTGTCCTCTTCGCACCAGCGCGGGCAGTAATTGTATAGCAGGAAATAGCTCCACGGTGAATGAGAACAGCTGCAGCTTGTTAAGGAAGCCTGGTTGGAACATAGCGAGTGAACTTCGCTCTTCTCGAAAGGATCTGCTTTATGGTGCTGGGAGAGAGATAAAGGCTCATTGATGTACTCTACGAACAACGCAGGTAAGAATCTGTATATCAGGGAATATCTCCTCGGTGAATGAGTAAACCTTCTGAGAATAAAAACACCTAGAGCTTGTTAAGGTAATTACACAGGGAAAAGGATAATGTACTGGGAACTCCTCAGAAGAATCTGATTTGTGGTGACGGTAGAGAGATAAAAGCTCATTTAGGAACGACATGAACATGCTGCATAGGTAGCTGTTTATCAGTAAATATCTCCACTGAGATTAAGAAAAGCAGTAGCTTAATAAATTAAGTACTTCCTGGTATGGTTACTGTACTGGTAACTCCCCAAAAGAATCTGGATTGTGGTGAGGGAACAGAGAAAAAAGCTCATTTAGGACCTGCACTTACGAAGGGGGTAGGCAGCTGTATATCAGGGAGTAAACCTTCTGAGAATAAAAACAGCTGGAGCTTGTTAAGGTAATTACACAGGGGAAAGGATAATGTAGGGGGAACTCCTCAGAAGAATCTGATTTGTGGTGAGGGGAGAGAGATAAAAGCTCATTTAGGAACGACATGAACATGCTGCGTAGGTAGCTGTTTATCAGTAAATATCTCTACTGAGATTAAGAAAAGCAGTAGCTTAATAAATTAAGTACTTCCTGGTATGGTTACTGTACTGCTAACTCCCCCAAAAGAATCTGGATTGTGGTGAGGGGACAGAGAAAAAAGCTCATTTTGGACCTGCACTTACGAAGGGTTAGGCAGCTGTATATCAGGGAGTAAACCTTCTGAGAATAAAAACAGCTGTAGCTTGTTAAGGTAATTACACAGGGGAAAGGATAATGTACTGGGAACTCTTCAGGAGAATCTGATTTGTGGTGAGGGGAGAGAGATAAAAGCTCATTTAGGAACGACATGAACATGTAAGTAGGTAGCTGTTTATCAGAAAATATCTCCACTGAGATTAAGAAAAGCAGTAGCTTAATAAATTAAGTACTTCCTGGTATGGTTACTGTACTGGTAACTCCCCAAAAGAATCTGGATTGTGGTGAGGGAACAGAGAAAAAAGCTCATTTAGGACCTGCACTTACCAAAGAGGTAGGCAGTTGTATACCAGGGAGTAAACCTTATGAGAATAAAAACAGCTGGAGCTTATAAAGGTAATTACACAGGGGAAAGGATAATGTACTGGGAACTCCTCAGAAGAATCTCATTTGTGGTGAGGGGAGAGAGATAAAAGCTCATTTAGGAACGACATGAACATGCTGCGTAGGTAGCTGTTTATCAGTAAATATCTCCACTGAGATTAAGAAAAGCAGTAGCCTAACAAATTAAGTACTTCCTGGTATGGTTACTGTACTGGTAACTCCCCAAAAGAATCTGGATTGTGGTGAAGGAACAGAGAATAAAGCTCATTTAGGAAATGCACTTACGAAGGGGGTAGGCAGCTGTATATCAGGGAGTAAACCTTCTGAAATAAAAATAGCTGGAGTTTGTTAAGGTAATTACACAGTGGAAAGGATAATGTACTGGGAACTCCTCAGAAGAGTCTGATTTGTGGTGAGGGGAGAGAGATAAAATCTCATTTAGGAACGAAATGAACATGCTGCGTACATAGCTGTTTATCAGTAAATATCTCCACTGAGATTAAGAAAAGCAGTAGCTTAATAAATTAAGTACTTCCTGGTATAGTTATTGTACTGGTAATTCCCCAAAAGAATCTGGACTGTGCTGAGGGAACAGAGAAAAAAGCTCATTTAGGACCTGCACTTACGAAGTGGGTAGGCAGCTGTATATCACGGAGTAAACCTTCTGAGAATAAAAACAGCTGGAGCTTGTTAAGGTAATTACACAGGGGAAAGGATAATGTACTGGGAACTCCTCAGAAGAATCTGATTTGTGGTGAGGGGAGAGAGATAAAAGCTCATTTAGGAACGACATGAACATGCTGCGTAGGTAGCTGTTTATCAGTAAATATCTCCACTGAGATTAAGAAAAGCAGTAGCTTAATAAATTAAGTACTTCCTGGTATGGATACTGTACTGGTAACTCCGCAAAAGAATCTGGATTGTGGTGAGGGAACAGAGAAAAAAGCTCATATAGGACCTGCACTTACGAAGGGGGTAGGCAGCTGTATATCAGGGAGTAAACCTTCTGAGAATAAAAACAGCTGGAGCTTGTTAAGGTAATTACACAGGGGAAAGGATAATATACTGGGAACTCCTCAGAAGAATCTGATTTGTGGTGAGGGGAGAGAAATAAGAGCAAATTTAGGAACGACATGAACATGCTGCGTAGGTAGCTGTTTATCAGTAAATATCTCCACTGAGATTAAGAAAAGCAGTAGCTTAATAAATTAAGTAATTCCTGGTATGGTTACTGTACTGGTAACTCCCCAAAAGAATCTGGATTGTGGTGAGGTAACAGAGAAAAAAGCTCATTTAGGACCTGCACTTACGAAGGGGGTAGGCAGCTGTATATCAGGGAGTAAACCTTCTGAGGATAAAAACAGCTGGAGATTGTTAAGATAATTACACAGGGGAAAGGATAATGTACTGGAAACTCCTCAGAAGAATCTGATTTGTGGTGAGGGGAGAGAGATAAAAGCTCATTTAGGAACGACATGAACATGCTGCGTAGGTAGCTGTTTATCAGTAAATATCTCCACTAAGATTAAGAAAAGCAGTAGCTTAATAAATTAAGTACTTCCTGGTATGGTTACTGTACTGGTAACTCCCCAAAAGAATCTGGATTGTGGTGAGGGAACAGAGAAAAAAGCTCATTTAGGACCTGCACTTGCAAAGGGGGTAGGGAGCTGTATATCAGGGAGTAAACATTCTGAGAATAAAAACAGCTGGAGCTTGTTAAGGAAATTACACAGGGGAAAGGATAATGTACTGGAAACTCCTCAGAAGAATCTGAATTGTGGTGAGGGGAGAGAGATAAAAGCTCATTTAGGAACGACATGAACATGCTGCGTAGGTAGCTGTTTATCACTAAATATCGCCACTGAGATTAAGAAAAAGCAGTAGCTTAATAAATTAAGTACTTCCTGGTATGGTTTCTGTACTGGTAACTCCCCAAAAGAATCTGGATTGTGGTGAGGGAAGAGAGAAAAAAGCTCATTTAGGACCTGCACTTACGAAGGGGGTAGGCAGCTGTATATCAGGGAGTAAACTTTCGGAGAATAAAAACAGCTGGAGCTTGTTAAGGTAATTACACAGGGGAATGGATAATGTACTGGGAACTCCTCAGAAGAATCTGATTTGTGGTGAGGGAAGAGAGATAAAAGCTCATTTAGGAACGAAAAGAACGTGCTGCGTACGTAGCTGCTTATCAGTAAATATCTCCACTGAGATTAAGAAAAGCAGTAGCTTAATAAATTAAGTACTTCCTTGTATGGTTTCTGTACTGGTAACTCCCCAAAAGAATCTGGATTGTAGTGAGGGAACAGAGAAAAAACCTCATTTAGGACCTGCACTTACGAAGGGGGTCGGCAGCTGTATATCAGGGAGTAAACCTTCTGAGAATAAAAACAGCTGGAGCTTGTTAAGGTAATTACACAGGGGAAAGGATAATGTACTGGGAACTCCTCAGAAGAATCTGATTTGTGGTTAGGGGAGAGAGATAAAAGCTCATTTAGGAACGACATGAATATGCTGCGTACGTAGCTGTTTATCAGTAAATATCTCCACTGAGATTAAGAAAAGCAGTAGCTTAATAAATTAAGTACTTCCTGGTATGGTTACTCTACTGGAAACTCCCCAAAAGAATCTGGATTATGGTGAGGGAACAAAGAAAAAAGCTCATTTAGGACCTGCACTTACGAAGGGGGTAGGCAGCTGTATATCAGGGAGTAAACCTTCTGAGAATAAAAACAGCTGGAGCTTGTTAAGGTAATTACACAGGGGAAAGGATAATGTACTGCGAACTCCTCAGAAGAATCTGATTTGTGGTGAGGGGAGAGAGATAAAACCTCATTTAGGAACGACATGAACATGCTTCGTAGGTAGCTGTTTATCAGTAAATATCTCCACTGAGATTAAGAAAAGCAGTAGCTTAATAAATTAAGTACTTCCTTGTATGGTTTCTGTACTGATAACTCCCCAAAAGAATCTGGATTGTGGTGAGGGAATAGAGAAAAAAGCTCATTTAGGACCTGCACTTATGAAGGGGGTAGGCAGCTGTATATCAGGTAGTAAACCTTCTGAGAATAAAAACAGCTGGAGCTTGTTAAGGTAATTACACAGGGGAAAGGATAATGTACTGGGAACTCCTCAGAAGAATCTGATTTGTGGTGAGGGGAGAGAGATAAAAGCTCATTTAGGAACGACATGAACATGCTGCGTAGGTAGCTGTTTATCAGTAAATATCTCCACTGAGATTAAGAAAAGCAGTAGCTTAATAAATTAAGTACTTCCTGGTATGGTTACTGTACTGGTAACTCCCCAAAAGAATCTGGATTGTGGTGAGGGAACAGAGAAAAAAGCTCATTTAGGACCTGCACTTACGAAGGGGGTAGGCAGCTGTATATCAGGGAGTAAACCTTTTGAGAATAAAAACAGCTGGAGCTTGTTAAGGTAATTACACAGGGGAAAGGATAATGTACTGGGAACTCCTCAGAAGAATCTGATTTGTGGTGAGGGGAGAGAGATAAAAGCTCATTTAGGAACGACATGAACATGCTGCATAGGTAGCTGTTTATCAGTAAATATCTACACTGAGATTAAGAAAAACAGTAGCTTAATAAATTAAGTACTTCCTGGTATGGTTACTGTACTGGTAACTCCCCAAAAGAATCTGGATTGTGGTGAGGGAACAGAGAAAAAAGCTCATTTAAGACCTGCACTTACGAAGGGGGTAGGCAGCTGTATATCAGGGAGTAAATCTTCTGAGAATAAAAACAGCTGGAGCTTGTTAAGGTAATTACACAGGGGAAATGATAATGTACTGGGAACTCCTCAGAAGAATCTGATTTGTGGTGAGGGGAGAGAGATAAAAGCTCATTTAGGTACGACAGGAACATTCTGAATACGTAGCTGTTTATCAGTAAATATCTCCACTGAGATTAAGAAAAGCAGTAGCTTAATAAATTAAGTACTTCCTGGTATGGATACTGTACTGGTAACTCCCCAAAAGAATCTGGATTATGGTGAGGGCACCGAGAAAAAGCTCATTTAGGACCTGCACTTACGAAGGGGGTAGGCAGCTGTATATCAGGGAGTTAACCTTCTGAGAATAAAAACAGCTGGAGCTTGTTAAGGTAATTACACAGGGGAAAGGATAATGTACTGGGAACTCCTCAGAAGAATCTGATTTGTGGTGAGGGGAGAGAGATAAATGCTCATTTAGGAATGACATGAACATGCTGCGTAGGTAGCTGTGTATCAGTAAATATCTCCACTGAGATTAAGAAAAGCAGTAGCTTAATAAATTAAGTAATTTTTTGTATGGTTACTGTACTGGTAACTCCCCAAAAGAATCTGGATTGTGGTGAGAGAACAGAGAAAAAAGCTCATTTAGGACCTGCACTTAAGAAGGGGGTAGGGAGCTGTATATCAGGGAGTAAAAATTCTGAGAATAAAACAGCTGGAGCTTGTTAAGGTAGTTACACAGGGGAAAGAATAATGTACTGGGAACTCCTCAGAAGAATCTGATTTGTGGTGAGGGGAGAGAGATAAAAGCTCATTTAGGAACGACATGAACATGCTGCGTAGGTAGCTGTTTATCAGTAAATATGTCCACTGAGACTAAGAAAAGCAGTAGCTTAATAAATTAAGTACTTCCTGGTATGGTTACTGTACTGGTAACTCCCCAAAAGAATCTGGATTGTGGTGAGGGAACAGAGAAATAAGCTCATTTAGGACCTCCACTTACGAAGGGGGTAGGCAGCTGTATATCAGGGAGTAAACCTTCTGAGAATAAAAACAGCTGGAGCTTGTTAAGGTAATTACACAGGGGAAAGGATAATGTACTGGGAACTCCTCAGAAGAATCTGATTTGTGGTGAGGGGAGAGAGATAAAAGCTCATTTAGGAACGACATGCACATGCTGCGTAGGTAGCTGTTTATCAGTAAATATCTCCACTGAGATTAAGAAAAGCAGTAGCTTAATAAATTAAGTACTTCCTGGTATGGTTACTGTACTGGTAACTCCCCAAAAGAATCTGGATTGTGGTGAGGGAACAGAGAAATAAGCTCATTTAAGACCTGCACTTACGAAGGGGGTAGGCAGCTGTATATCAGGGAGTAAACCTTCTGAGAATAAAAACAGCTGAAGCTTGTTAAGGTAATTACACAGGGGAGAGGATAATGTACCGGGAACTCCTCAGAAGAATCTGATTTGTGGTGATTGGAGAGAGATAAAAGCTCATTTAGGAACGACATGAACATGCTGCGTAGGTAGCTGTTTATCAGTAAATATCTCCACTGAGATTAAGAAAAGCAGTAGCTTAATAAATTAAGTACTTCCTGGTATGGTTACTGTACTGGTAACTCCCCAAAGAATCTGGATTGTGGTGAGGGAACAGAGAAAAAAGCTCATTTAGGACCTGCACTTACGAAGGGCGTAGGCAGCTGTATATCAGGGAGTAAACCTTCTGAGAATAAAAACAGCTGGGGCTTGTTAAGGTAATTACACAGGGGAAAGGATAATGTACCGGGAACTCCTCAGAAGAATCTGATTTGTGGTGAGGGGAGAGAGATAAAAGCGCATTTAGGAACGACATGAACATGCTGCGTAGGTAGCTGTTTATCAGTAAATATCTCCACTGAGATTAAGAAAAGCAGTAGCTTAATAAATTAAGTACTTCCTGGTATGGTTACTGTACTGGTAACTCCCCAAAAAGAATCTGGATTGTGGTGAAGGAACAGAGAAAAAAGCTCATTAAGGACCTGCACTTACGAAGGGCGTAGGCAGCTGTATATCAGGGAGTAAACCTTCTGAGAATAAAAACAGCTGGAGCCTGTTAAGGTAATTACACACGGGAAAGGATAATGTACTGGGACCTTCCTCAGAAGAATCTGATTTGTGGTGAGGGGAGAGAGATAAAAGCTCATTTAGGAACGACATGAACATGCTGCGTAGGTAGCCGTTTATCAGTAAATATGTCCACTGAGATCAAGAAAAGCAGTAGCTTAATAAACTAAGTACTTCCTGGTATGGTTACTGTACTGGTACCCTCCGCAAAAGAATCTGGATTGTGGTGAGGGAACAGAGAAAAAACTCATTTAGGAACTGCTCTTACGACGGGGGTAGGCAGCTGTATATCAGGGAGTAAACCTTCTGAGAATAAAAAGAGCTGGAGATTGTTAAGGTAATTACACAGGGGAAAGGATAATGTACTGGGAACTCCTCAGAAGAATCTGATTTGTGGTGAGGGGAGAGAGATAAAAGCTCATTTAGGAACGAAATGAAACTGCGGCGTAGGTAGCTGTTTATCAGTAAATATCTCCACTGAGATTAAAAAAAGCAGTAGCTTAATAAATTAAGTACTTCCTGGTATGGTTACTGTAGTGGTAACTCCCCAAAAGAATCTGGATTGTGGTGAGGGAACAGAGAAAAAAGCTCATTTAGGACCTGCACTTACGAAGGGGGTAGGCAGCTGTATATCAGGGAGTAAACCTTCTGAGAATAAAAACAGCTGGAGCTTGTTAAGGTAATTACACAGGGGAAAGGATAATGTACCGGGAACTCCTCAGAAGAATCTGATTTGTGGTGAGGGGAGAGAGATAAAAGCTCATTTATGAACGACATGAACCTGCTGCGTTGGTAGCTGTTTATCAGTAAATATCTCCACTGAGATTAAGAAAAGCAGTAGCTTAATAAATTAAGTACTTCCTGGTATGGTTACTGTACTGGTAACTCCCCAAAAGAATCTGGATTGTGGTGAGGGAACAGAGAAAAAAGCTCATTTAGGACCTGCATTTACGAAGGGCGTAGGCAGCTGTATATCATAGAGTAAACCTTCTGAGAATAAAAACAACTGGAGCCTGTTAAGGTAGTTACACACGGGAAAGGGTAATGTACTGCGACCTCCTCAGAAGAATCTGATTTGTGGTGAGGGGAGAGAGATAAAAGCTCATTTAGGAACGACATGAACATGCTGCGTAGGTAGCTGTTTATCAGTAAATATCTCCACTGAGATTAAGAAAAGCAGTAGCTTAATAAATTAAGTACTTCCTGGTATGGTTACTGTACTGGTAACTCCCCAAAAGAATCTGTATTGTGGTGAGGGAACAGAGAAAAAAGCTCATTTAGGACCTGCACTTACGAAGGGGTTAGGCAGCTGTATATCAGGGAGTAAACCTTCTGAGAATAAAAACAGCTGGAGCTTATTAAGGTAATTACACAGGGGAAAGGATAATGTACTGGGAACTCCTCAGAAGAATCTGATTTGTGGTGAGGGGAGAGAGATTAAAGCTCATTTAGGAACGACATGACCATGCTGCGTAGGTAGCTGTTTATCAGTAAATATCTCCACTGAGATTAAAAAAAGCAGTAGCTTAATAAATTAAGTACTTCCTGGTATGGTTACTGTACTGGTAACTCCCCAAAAGAATCTGGATTGTGGTGAGGGAACAGAGAAAAAAGCTCATTTAGGACCTGAACTTACGTAGGGGGTAGTCAGCTGTATATCAGGGAGTAAACCTTCTGAGAATAAAAACAGCTGGAGCTTGTAAAGGTAATTACAAAGGGGAAAGGATAATGTACCGGGAACTCCACAGAAGAATCTGATTTGTGGTGAGTGGAGAGAGATAAAAGCTCATTTAGGAACGACATGAACCTGCTTCATTGGTAGCTGTTAATCAGTAAATATCTCCACTGAGATTAAGAAAAGCAGTAGCTTAATAAATTAAGTACTTCCCTGGTATGGTTACTGTACTGGTAACTCCACAAAAGAATCTGGATTGTGGTGAGGGAACAGAGAAAAAGCTCATTTAGGACCTGCATTTACGAAGGGCGTAGGCAGCTGTATATCATGGAGAAAACCTTCTGAGAATAAAAACAGCTGGAGCCTGTTAAGGTAATTACACACGGGAAAGGATAATGTACTGGCACCTCCTCAGAAGAATTTGATTTGTGGTGAGGGGAGAGAGATAAAAGCTCATTTAGGAACGACATGAACATGCTGCGTAGGTAACTGTTTATCAGTAAATATGTCCACTGAGATTAAGAAAAGCAGTAGCTTAATAAACTAAGTACTTCCTGGTATGGTTACTGTACTGGTACCTCCGCAAAAGAATCTGGATTGTGGTGAGGGAACAGAGAAAAAAGCTCATTTAGGACCTGCACTTACGATGGGGGTAGGCAGCTGTATATCAGGGAGTATACCTTCTGAGAATAAAAACAGCTGGAGCTTGTTAAGGTAATTACACAGGGGAAAGGATAATCTACTGGGAACTCCTCAGAAGAATCTGATTTGTGGTGAGGGGAGAAAGATAAAAGCTCATTTAGGAACGACATGAACATGCTGCGTAGGTAGCTGTTTATCAGTTAATATCTCCACTGAGATTAAGAAAAGCAGTAGCTTAATAAATTAAGTACTTCCTGGTATGGTTACTGTACTGGTAACTCCCCAAAAGAATCTGGATTGTGGTGAGGGAACAGAGAAAAAAGCTCATTTATGAACTGCACTTACGAAGGGGTTAGGCATCAGTATATCAGGGAGTACACCTTCTGAGAATAAAAACAGCTGGAGCTTGTTAAGGTAATTACAGAGGGGAAAGGATAATGTACTGGGAACTCCTCAGAAGAATCTGATTTGTGGTGAGGGGAGAGAGATAAAAGCTAATTTACAAACGACATGAACATGCTGCGTAGGTAGCTGTTTATCAGTAAATATCTCCACTGAGATTACGAAAAGCAGTAGCTTAATAAATTAAGTACTTCCTGGTATGGTTACTGTACTGGTAACTCCCCAATAGAATCTGGATTGTGGTGAGGGAACCGAGAAAAAAGCTCATTTAAGACCTGCACTTACGAAGGCCGTAGGCAGCTGTATATCAGGGAGTAAACCTTCTGAGAATAAAAACAGCTGGAGCCTGTTATGGTAATTACATAGGGGAAAGGATAATGTACTGGGACCTCCTCAGAAGAATCTGATTTGTGGTGAGGGGAGAGAGATAAAAGCTCATTTAGGAACGAAATGAACCTGCGGCGTAGGTAGCTGTTTATCAGTAAATATCTCCACTGAGATTAAAAAAAGCAGTAGCTTAATAAATTAAGTACTTCCTGGTATGGTTACTGTAGTGGTAACTCCCCAAAAGAATCTGGATTGTGGTGAGGGAACAGAGAAAAAGCTCATTTACGACCTGCACTTACGAAGGGGGTAGGCAGCTGTATATCAGGGAGTAAACCTTCTGAGAATAAAAACAGCTGGAGCTTGTTAAGGTAATTACACAGGGGAAAGGATAATGTACCGGGAACTCCTCAGAAGAATCTGATTTGTGGTGAGGGGAGAGAGATAAAAGCTCATTTAGGAACGACATGAACCTGCTGCGTTGGTAGCTGTTTATCAGTAAATATCTCCACTGAGATTAAGAAAAGCAGTAGCTTAATAAATTAAGTACTTCCTGGTATGGTTACTGTACTGGTAACTCCCCAAAAGAATCTAGATTGTGGTGAGGGAACAGAGAAAAAAGCTCATTTAGGATCTGCATTTACGAAGGGCGTAGGCAGCTGTATATCAGGGAGTAAACCTTCTGAGAATAAAAACAGCTGGAGCCTGTTAAGGTAGTTACACACGG